>NW_015971303.1:0-1744 GCF_000769745.1 Penicillium expansum
ACTAGAGTTTTATTATTAAATATAAGATATTATAGGAATTACTTAATAATTTATATAAGAGATTTATACTAGAGAGCGATCCTACTTATATAGCTAGGCTCTATTAGTAATAGTATAACCTAGATTAAAGGTTAGATTATAATATAGATATTAATAAATAGCTTATTAATAAAGAAATAGTCTAAAAATAGTATAAGAGAGTAAAAATAACTAAAGCTAATAATACTAATAGTTAATTCTTTAATACTATATTAGTTATATTACCTAGTTTTTATAAAACCTAGGTCTTAAGATTATAAGATAAGAGTAATATACCTTTTATTAAGTTACTTAACTAATATAGAGCCTACTAGAATATTATTTATAGTAAGCTAAAAGTTTAAAAAGGTATCTTAAAAGTAGCTTTCTTAACTTAGTAAGGCTATAAAAAAGCTAAATAAGGGGAAGAAATACTAGTATAGAAGAGACCTTATCTTTATAAAAAGCCTAATACTAGGTATTCTCTATAGAAATATTAAGATATATACCCTAATAATAGACTGCTATTATATAATCCTATATAAGTATTTAAATAGAAATAAGATAAAGCTATAAAGGCTAACCCTACTTAGAAAACCTTTATAAATAGTAAGCGAATAAAGATAGTAAAAAAGAAAGGAATAAGTTCTTAATAAGTAAATACTACCTTTACTAATCTAGTATATAGTTTCTTCTTAGCTAAGGTTAGTAAGCTATTAGTAGGTAAGCTATTAGCTAGTAGGCTAATAGTAAGTAAGCTACTAAAAAGTAAAAGAAATAATTACTCTACTACTATTATATCTACTTAAAACTATACCTAAACTAATAATATTAAATATATTAGAAAGTAGTAGGTTATTAATACTAGTATATAAATATATATATATAATAACTAAAAGTTATTTATAACTTTTAAAGATATATAAAGTAGTATTAAGGTAGGAGATATAGAGATAATTATTAATAGGATAGATATTATAGTTATCTATAGTATTAGCCCTATATTAAAGAAAGTAGTTAAGATAGAGCTATATAATATTAAATACTTATCTAATTTCTATAGTAATCTAATATCTTATAGGTTAATAATAAAGGGAGGATTATTAGTAAATTTTAGGACTAACTATATTAAAATAATAGATAGATTACTAGTATACTAAGTATACTAAGACTAAAAGTTAACCTAGTTAATATAGCTAGTAAGGTTCTAATACCCTAAATTAATATTAAAAGACTTAGTATTTATAATTAAGAAATTAGTATAAGAACCTAGATTTAATAGATCTATATAGATCTAGTATAGGTACCTAGGCTATATTAGTAAAAAGTATATTACTAAATTAGTAGAGATAACTAATAAGATTACTATTAAGAGTAACCTTAGTAAAGAATAGTAGATATATAAAGCTTATTAACTAATAGATATCCTAAGGTAAATCTCTTACTAGAAAATAGGCTAAGTATATAAAATAATTAGATAGATCTACTTTAATCTAATATAAAATCAGCTAGCTTATAATAGTTATATCTAATTAATATATTTCTACCTAGATAGTATTAAATATTACTTTATTTTTATATATATTAAGAAAAATAATTACTAAATAGCTATTAGGAAGTTCCTAATATTAGTTAAAAACTAGTTAAAAACTAGTTAAAGATAGAGATTAGAGTATTCTATTATAATAATAAGTATAGTACTAGATAAGAAGTAGAATTAATAATT
>NW_015971337.1:0-15685 GCF_000769745.1 Penicillium expansum
AAAATCATACTTAATTTAAGAGAGCGATAGTAGTTATTAAAGGCTGTAAATACCTTCAAAAACTAGGGGGTGTGTCAAAAGCTATATTATAATATATGATTAGGAAACCGAGTATTTAACACCTCAGAAAATATATGGACCGCTGTGATAGTGGGCCCTATACAAAATGCATAGTGAGCTTAGTTAACTATGCCCAAGCAGATTGTTAAATAGTGGAATTTGTCATTTTTAGTCAGTTAGAGTCATACACATCTGTCATTTTGAACCATATATTGCAATACCGGTGATTTCTGTCATTTATCCTATACCCTATCTTAATACTTAATCTAGTAGACCTAGGTTTAAGCGGAAATAAAGGAAAAAAGGGTATAATCTAGATTAAATAGAATAATAGTTAGTAAAAAGAGACCTAAATCGCGAAAATAGGTATAAAGGGTCGGATAAAACTATAATTAAGTAGGGTTATAAAAAAGTACTATAATAATAGCTAAGCTATATTTTATTCTAAAAAGGTCTATACCTATCCTTTATAAGAAACTATTTATCTAAACTTATTAGAATAGATCTATATTTAAGGGGATAGCTAAGATAAGATAAAAAGCTAGCTCTTTATAATATTAAAAAGTAATAAAAGTAAATTATAAATAATCCTTAAGCTATTAGAATAATTAAAATAAGTACCTTAGAAACCTTAGTTTTAATCCTAACTAATAACTAAGTCTATATAAGATTAGTGATAAAGGTCTAACTAGCCTTTAATATCCTTATAACTAGTAAAAAGGAGCTATATCTCTATATATATAATACTAAAGACTATAAAATAGTCTATCTAGTATTATATACTATTATAAAATAAATTAAGAATCTCTTAATATATTAAGTTAAAGTAGTATAATTTAGTAAAATAATTATAAATACTAAAAACCTTTTTAAAGGGGCCTTTAAAAGGATTATTATAAATAATATAAAAATAGCTATTATTATCTTAACTATTATACTTATATTAGGCTTATTTAGCTTTATAAGTATAGATAAGGATATTAAAAGGTTAATTATTAATAATATTAGAAAAATTAATAATTATAATAGGGTAATCTAAAGTAATATAACTTAAAAATAGATAGTTAACTATAACTACTACTTTATAAAACTTATAAATATTACTAAATATAATATACCTAAATCTATATAAATTATCTATATTAGTAGTAAGCTTATAAAAACTATATTATAATATCTAAAGAATTATAAGTAAATTTATAAAAACTAATGTTTAAGTATATTTATAACCTAAAAGTACTTTAAGGTATAGATTAAGACTAAATTCTTTAAATACCTTAATTAAAAGAAGTTATAAGAAAGATTTAATAACCTAAAATAAAGCTATATAATAATTAGTATATATACTAATAGCTTATAATAAGTTATAGTAGACCTAAATATAGGTATTTTAGAGCTACTCTTAATCTATTATTTTATTATAAGGATAAAGATAGAGTACTAAGCTAAATAAATAGTAGAATAAGACTAATCTATTATATTACTTAAAATTATTAATCTTTTTATTAAGTATAAATAAGGTCTAATAATTATATAATACTACTAAAATAGACTATTAGCTATAATATATTTAGATAAAATAAATTTATTAGTACTTATAACCTATATAAGACTAGCTACTTATAAAAGGCTCTTAAGTAACTATCTTAAAACTTAGAAGATCTACTTAATCTAAATTATACTATAAATTCTTTTATATAGACTTATCTAAAGTCCTTATTATAACTATAAGGGTATAAAAGGAACTAATAATACTATAATACCTTATATATAGACCTAGGTTATCCTAAAAAAGCCTTATACCTATCTATATCCCTTAATATTATAAATAATTTACTAATATTTTATTAAAGAAGGATCTTTATATCTTAAATAGGGTAAGTATATACCTATATACTCTTAGATAGTAGTATAAGTAATATATTTATCTTCCTTTAAGTCTTTAAGAACTTATAAAGTAATATAAAGATATAAAAGCCTAAGATATTACTAACTATTACTATTATAAATAGTAAATAACTTAAGATAGCCGGCTTTATAATACTTTTAATTAAATTAAGAGAATAGATAGACTAAATTAAAATATAGGTATTAGAAATAAAATATAATATTATCTTAGAATAAGATTTCCTTTATTCTAAAAACCTATATATTAACTAATAAATATCTATAATAATACTTATAGATTATAGCTATAAAATATATAATATATATCCTATAAATAGGTTATAATTATAAAGAGGGATATTTATATTAACCTAATCTTAGTAAGATATATAATTAGAATATTATAAAAAAGGAATAGAGAAATATAGCTATTTATAATATAAATAAGCCTTAATAATATTACTATATTATAATTAGAACTCTTAAGATATAAAAATTATAAAATATAAATTATCTTAAATAAATATAAAGATCTATTTTAAGCTAAACTCCTAATAGCCCTCCTATTAGAATAAAATATAACTTATAGAATAGAAATAGATAAATCTATATAAACTTATAAGGAGCTAAAGGAGGTTTATAAATAAGTTAATTATAATATATATCTTATAAAGAAGATCTTTATTAAAAAGGTTAGAATAGTTAATTTAGATTTAAAAGGGGATAGTAATAATAATAATAATAATAATAATAATAAATTAGAGAGTTCTAAAGATATATTTATTAGGTTTATATAATTTTATAGTAATATATAACTAGTAGTTATAAAGGAGGTAGAGTTTTAGTTCTTTTCTTTTTAATTTAAAGCTTAATAGGCCCCTTTTTTATTATCCTTAATATTTCTTTAATATTATATAACTTTTATATACCTATTCTTAGCCTTATTAGCCTTAATAAACTCTATTATATTAATTTATTTCCTTATAGACTATTTTATAATAGATAATAGTACTAGAATAATAATAGTAAAAGGGTATATTAATTAATTTAAGCTTATTTAGATAGATTCTTAATAAGTATTCTCTACTAATTCCTACCTTAAAGATTCTACTAAATTAATATTATCTTTAGATTTATAATTATTTACTTTTAAATCCTATTTATCTATACCTAATAGACTTAGTATAGGTATATTTATACTATCTTTTTAGTATATTTTTTTTATAAACCTATACTTATATCTTAGTAATTAGATATTTAGTAATAGCTTTCTTCTTTATAAATTCTTAATATATCGTTATATATTTAAATTCTTTCTATTTAGCCTTTATAAAGGTTAAAAGGTCTATATATATTAATAATAGGGATTTAATTTTATTAAAGACTTTATATAACTCTTTTAGTTAGTTAATTTTTACCTTAGCTTTATATAAGATAGACTATCCTATAAGTAAAGCCTATAAGTAGGGGTTTTTACTTATATTTATATTTATTAGTCTTATACTATTAATAAGATTTCTTAAAATATATCTTTATAGTTCCTTAAGGGTATATATCTTAAATAAATAGCTCTTTAGGACTTTATATAGCTTAAACTAAGTATTCTTATATTTTTTCTTTACTTTATTATATATTAAGACCTAGTCTTTTAACTAAAAACTTATTTTTATTATAGCTATATTCTAGATTTATTATTTTTTAATAATATAGATAAGTAGTAGTTTATTTATTTTTAATTGGGTATCTATAAGTTATTATATTTATTTATTCTTATTTAGTATTATCAGTAGTTAGTTAATTAAGTTAATATCTTAATATTTAAAGGGTTATTCCCTTTTTATAATTGTATATTATATATACCCTTTCTTATTTTAAAGACTTTTATACTTCTTATAAGGCTTAATAGTTAGGATAGGACCTTATAGTCTTTTTAATATCTAATTATATTAATAACTACTATCTTTATAATTATATAACTTTATATAGCTTTAAAAAGCCTAGGTAGCTAAATTCCTAATAGGAATTTTATATTAGGTTAGCCTAAAATAGGGCTTCTAGATATAAAGATATTTCCTTATTATTATCTATATAGATTAGTTATTAGTTAACTTCTAAAGATATTTATTTATTAATTAGTATATCTTAGAATATTAGGTTCTTAGTAAAATTTTAAACTATTTAATTAGTAGTAAGATTACTTAACTTTATTTTATTATTTAAGAACTAGATAGTAGTAGCTAGTTACTCTTTTTTTTAAGACTTTTTATATTATATAGATTAAGGCTAAGTAGGCCCTTTAGGTAGGTTTTTATTAATTAATATTAGCTAAGGTAGTCTTTATTAGATCTAGTTACTAGCTAATTATATCTATAATAATATTTTTAGAACCTTTCTAATACTAAATTATAAGTTAGTATTCTTAAAATTCTATAACCTATTATACTAGGTACTTACTATATTCCTTTATAGTATTATAAGCTTATATTATTAGTAATAACTATAGTTTTAAACTAATCTTTATTAATATATTAGTCCTATATTTAGATTACTTCTTTAATAGTAAGATATTATCTAGATATATTATAGTATTTTAGCCTAGTATTAGCTATAATATATTATTAATTATTAATTAGAATATAATAGATATATTATAGAGTTTAAATAGTATTATAAGCTATTTATATTTATCTTAAATTATATTAAAAGGTATTTTTTCTATTACTTCTTCTTTTATTTAAATCTACTAATACCTAGCTATTAGGTTAATTTTTAAAAGGACCTATATATTACTAATAATATCTAGTAATTTTTAGATTTATAGAAGGGAATATCTATTTTTCTTTATAATCTAATTAAATACTTAATAGTTAATATATATTTACTATTTATTATTAGCTTTTTTAATAAAAACTATTAGGAAGCTTTATATATTATTTAAGTAGTAGATTAGGCCTTTTTAAATAAGTTCTTTAATTTATTTAACTTATTTATTAAGCTTTTTAGTAGATAATATATATATATTAATATTAATAGATTATACCTTATCTTTATTTTATAAATAGATAATAATATATACTTTAAGGGGTATATAATACTAATATATATTAAAATTAAGGCTAAACTTTAGGTTTATATTATTATATATAGGTATAAAGTTATACTCTTTAGTTTTATTAGTAGTTATAATAGCCTTTTTTTAGGCTTATTTAAAAAGATCTAGACTAATAATATTACCTTTATACTTTATATTAAGAGTAGTAAAAGCTATAATAAGAATAAAGGTAGCTATTATAAGAGTAGTAAGGCTTTAATAGTCCTTTTAGTAGCCTTAAAGGCTATAATAGGCTTAACTTAACTCTTTCTCTTATCTTTCTTTTTAAAAATAGGAGCTATAGTATAGTAGAATAAATAATAGCTTTTAAAAGCTATAAAGAAAGGTTAGAGAGGTTTTTAGCTTAAATAAATTTAATTAATTAATAAAAAGGATTATCTATTTTTATATAAGATAGAATAAATATTTATTACTTATAAAAAAGAAATTATAATTTATATAAGCCTAATCTTATTAAATAGCTAATTATATTCTAATTAGAATAAATAGGACCTAATAATATAGAAATAAACTATTCTTATTAATATAGAAAGTATATTTATCTTTAACTAAGGCTTAATAGCTATATATTTAACTAATAATAGAATATAAAAGGAGGTTAATATAAGTTATATAAATAGAATTAAGGTAAGTTATATATTAATTAATAGTAATATAAATAAGGATTAATTAGATAAACTAAGGGTTAATATCTAAATAAGCTATTTAAATAAAGAGAGATAGGCTATTAATAGCTATATTAAAGTAAATAGCTATAAATAATTAGTAATAAAACCTAAAGTAGGTTAAAAAGATTATATATTATTAGAAATCTAGCTTATTTTATAAACTAACTAATTAATAGTAATTTATATATTAATAGCTAGGTCTAAATTATTAAAGGTAAGAATATATATAAAAGGGGTTAGACTTATAAAAGTAGGAATAATTATCTTTAAACTTATAAGATTAGGAATAGCTATTTTTAAAGCTATAAGATTAAAGATAGTTATAAAAGGTAGGAATATATTATTAATAGCTTTAATAGTAGGGTTAAGAATAAGTATATTTAGGCTAATAAGGGCCCTATTACCCTTATTATTATTATTATTATTAAAAGCTATAGTTAATAGCTTAACCTTATCTAAATTAAGAACTATAAAATCTTACTTAAATATATTAGGACTATTATAATTAAAACCTAAACTAATAATATATAAAGATATTAAAACTAAGTATATAATTAGGTCTAATAAGGAAGGAATATATAAAAAGGAATAAATAGTAACTATCTAAGAATAAGTCTAAGGCTTAGAAAAATATTAGTTTTAGGCCTATAAAGCTAAGATAGACTAGAATAAAAGGATACTTATAGTAATAAAGGCTTATAAAACTAGGTTAGGGTTAGGTAGTTAGATATAATATAAGAAAAAAGAAAAAAGATATTATAGATCTAAAAAAAATTAATATATATCTAAGATATAAGCTAAAAAGGCCCTATTAGTTTAGAATAGGCTAAGCTAAATTATATATTAAGTCTAAAAGCCTTAAAACTAATAAAACCTTACTAGAATTAATAGAAACTACTTATAAAATAGTATATTAATAGTAAAAGGTAGAAAGTTATAAAGGTAAAAAAAGAAAAGTAAAAATAAATAAAGTTATAGGGATATTAAGGGGTTTATTTATAATACTTATATAAGAATAATATAAAGTTCTAAAGAGCTAGGTTAGGATATAAATATCCTATTTATTATAGGATTTAGCTACTTTTTTATCTGTAATACCCTTAAATAAACCTTAAATAAACCTTATAAAGTACTAAAAGAAGGATTACCCGCTAAAATCTTAGTACTTACTATTTTTATAAATATTTTCTTTATTATTAAAAGAATAAAGGATATAACCCTATTTTATATATTTTATTACTTATAAAGGCCTAAGGAAAGCCTTTTATAAGCTATTTTAGAAGCTTAAAGGGCTATTTTAGGCTTTTATAGGCTATTTTAGGCTATTCTTAGTAGCTTACTATATCTTACTAATACTACCTAATTAGGTAAAATGACTAGATAAACGAAGGAAGGAACCTAAAGTATATAGACCTATTACTACCCTATAAGGGAACTTATATATAAAAATATAGAACTAGGGACTAGCTCTAACTTAATAGGGGAGGATAAGATCTGTAAGACTTATTATAGATATATAATCTATAGATTAGACCGGAATACAGAATCAGACAGACCCGAATAGGGCCGTAGGATACTATATTAGTAGTCCTAGACACCCGTATCTATCCTTATATATCCGCATATACCCTATTTGAATAAAAACCTATACGATCCCTTCTGAATCATAATATCTTAATCTATTTTTAGATACTTAAATTCTAGATTATTAACTGACCCCTTAATATATAGATTACCTATTAATATCTCTTTTAGATTTAAGGTTTCCTATCTTATTAAGAGATTTTCTAAGAATTCTATACCTAAGTAGTTACTTTAGACTTTTTAGATTATATATAGTTTTTTATATATTATTTTTATATAATACTATTTCTTAAATAATTTCTTTTACTTATATTTAAATATTTAATATCTTAGTTTCTTATAAGTAAAGTAGAGATTCTTCTATTAATATTCTTTTTACTCTTTTTAAATAGTATTTAATTCTATTAGTTTTAAACTATATAAATTAAGATCTTAAGATATTTTATTCTTATAATACTTATACTTAAATTTATTAAATCTATAGGTTTTTCCTTTTTTTTATTAATCTTATCTTTTTTTACTTATATTACTATTTATTAATATAATTATTAATCTTAATTATAATAGTAATAAATTAATCTAAAGTATCTAATCTATTAATCCTTATTAATTTATCCTTTATATTTAACTTAAATCCTACTTTAAAATATAGAATATATATTTAATTAGGTAGATCTAAATAAGATATAATTTATTAGAATTTAGAGGTATATATTAATATATTAATTTATTACCTAATCTTTTATAACTTCTACTTAATTATTTTAATAGTATTAATATCTTTAAATATTTATTCTAGATATCTTTAGAAATTATTATAATTCTTAAAGATTTTAATAATTATTACTAATTATTCTTTTAATAACTTTTTATAGTAGTCTTAAATATAAGATTTAACCTAATTCTAAGCTTAATTTTATGAATAAGTTATTATAAAAATTACTTTATTAGCTTTATTAGATAGCTTACTTTTATTTATATTAAGGTATATATTTATCTAAATAAGAAATCTTTATAATTTAGTTTAAGTTCCTTTACAGTATATAGCTTTAAATAATATTAGTATTTTAATAGTATTAATAAGAGTAGAAGTAATAATCTATTATTTAATCTAGGCTAAGTAATTATTAACTTTATTAAACTTATTTTTTACTTTAGATCTTAACTTATTAAACTTTATTAGTTAGCTTTAAGATCTTTTTTTTTAAATATAATAATCTTACTCCTCTCCTCTAATACTATTCTCTTAAATTCTATATTAGAGTTTTCTTTAGCCTAAAGAGCCTTAATAAGCTTTTTATTAGTCTTCTTTCCTCTAGTAATATAAGATATATTATTAGGTTTATTAGCTTAAAACTATATTTAAAATAATATTTAATGTATTATATACTATCTAACTAATTATAGTTATATTAGAAGCTTTGTAAATTATACTTACCTATATTAGTCCTCTAATAATGTATTTCACTACTGAGTAGTCTATACCCCCAAGTGGTCTACGCCACTAGAAACACGTTAATTAATTTAATCCCTTCTTCTTCAACTACCTACTATGCTACCAATTCGTACTTAAAGCTCTAGAAATTTAATAGAGTAAGAGGGTAGGATCTTACTAGTAATCTAGGCTTTTAAGAATCAAGAAATATCTTTAATTCGTAAAGTAGTACGCTGTTTCGAAGTCCTAAGGTTAACTCTCCTCTGCTAATTAGAGAATACCCTAAGCCGTACGATTTCTTACACTAATTACTCTATAATAACTAAAATTAAAGAGGAATTTCTTTAAAAATAGATTCTCTTAATAGATTATTATAGATTAGCCCCCTAGCCCTTTATAATATAAGAAATAATAGATCTTCTTCTTTAAAAGTATAAAACTACCCTAGTTCTCTTAGTTAGTTAAAATTAGGTTATAAAACTTATTAAATAATATCCTTTTCTCTCCTCCTAATTTTTAAAATAGTATAACTATAAGTATATAAAATATAAAGACCCTAAAATTATTAAGAAGTAGTTTAATTTAGTTTAAAAGATAATCTTTTAATATAGAATTAATCTTAATAATATTAATAACTTTAATAAGACTAGCTTTATAATAGGATTAACTATAACTATAAGGGTTATTATAAGGAGTAAATATTATAGTCGGAGGCCGGTTTTATAACCTAGAAATTAAAAGTAGGTAACTATAGTTAAATATATAAATACTTCTAGCTAGGTTCTTTCTCTATATATTAATTTTAAAGGTAAAGTCTTTATTAATTTATAGTTTAAAAGCTTTTTAAGGGACTAGTATTTTAAGGTTAGTCCTAATAGATAGATCTTTAATAAAATTAATATTTATTAGCTTAAAAAGCTCTTTATTCCTACTACTTTTTTATATATAAAGGGAGAGTATTAGCTTTTAATACTTAATAGCTATAGAAATTATTTAATACTTAAATTTAATATAATTTATAAGTAAAATAAGGTAATACTAATCTATATACTATTATATTTATTTTATCTTTTATAACCTTTAGATATTAGTTATTTTATAGTATTAAAATATATATATAGTAAAATAGATAAAACTAAGATATAGAATAGGATTAACTATATTAATAAACTTAACTTCTTTAAAGTATACCCTCTTATATAAATTAAAGCTTTTAAATTAGAGACTATTAAAAATAGCTTTATAGTAGCTAGTTTAATCCTTTTTAAACTAGAGAGAGTAAGTTTAAAGCTTAATATTTAGCTTTAAACCCTAACCCCCCTAACTAGCTAGGGTAGTAAATTAAGCTAGAATTTTACCTTAAAAACCCCCTTTATAAAGAAACAGCTATATTATTAAGCTTTATTAATTAAAGCTTTACTTTATATAAGATCTTAAAGCCTACCTAGCCTATTAGATTATATATTAAACTAGCTTATAAAAGGCTTCTATCTTATAATATAAGGTACTATCTTACTTGCTAAAGAAAATAAGGAATTATATACCGCTAATAAAAAGTAGAAGTAAAAGCGTATTAGATCTAGGAGGTAGATCCTCGCTGAAGAAGGCCTCTTAGTTTAAGAAGCTTCTTAATTAATTACGAAGCCGGTAGAAGCAATTAAAGTACCTCCTCCCCCTCTATAAAGAAGCCCTTCGCCGGCTTTATAACTATATATATGGGCCCCCCTGAAGTGTAGTGGTTATAGAGAAATAGGATATAAAATTAATAGATGCCTGGCTAGATAGATGATTTTACTATATTTAATTTAATGGCGGTTTGGTTGAGATAGATATATTTTAAATTAATAAGCTAGGTAGGGTGGCCGGCTCGGTGGTGTGGCCGGCTCGGCAGTGAAATACGTTACTTACTATATTATTACTTAATAATACCTATAAGCAGACTAATACTGCGGTATAGATCTACTCGGCGCTCTACCTGGTATTATTCCCTGATACCCTTAAAGGGACTTAATCTGGATAAGACTATGTGTAGTAACAGCTCGGTTAAGAGACAGATCATTGACATTGGAGGACCAGCACAGGCAAGTATAACTGGAAAGCTCTAACATAACTATGACCAGTTAGGCAGTGTGTAATACCTAATTTATTTATTAAGAATATTTAAACTATTATTTTTAAGTTTACTTTAATTCTATTATTACTTTCTAATAATTATACTTAAATAATTCTTACTCTTAAGTATTATAAAAGTACTTTATATACTTATACTTATAATAGATATACTTTATATAATTCTAACTGTTTAAGTTTATAATATAGTTAATAAAGTTATTCAAATAGTATTTATATAAAGTATTAATAATAGAACCTATTAGATATATAAATAGGCTATTAAGAGCTAATAAATCCTATCTATTAGTAGATTATATATAATATTATATACCTTAATATCCTTAGGTATTAAAAGAAAAAGAAGTCCTAATCATATTTATTAAGTAAAAGTATAATCTACTTTAAGTTAGACTAAAGTTTAGTATATATATACCTTAATATATTAGTAATACCTTTTAAGATAATAGGATATTATATAACTATAACTCTAGAATATACTCCTAAAGAATATATATAAGAGTTACTAATAACTTTAATAGTAACTCTAAGGGAGTTACCTAGATAGTAGGAAATAAAGGATCTATAAAGATATTCTCTCTTATACTTAGTTTAGTTCTTTATCTTAATTATATATTATTACTTATATTTACCTTTAGAACTATATTAACTTATTAACTATATTATTACTTAATAATACCTATAAATAGACTAATACCGCGGTATAGATCTACTTAGCACTCTACCTAGTATTATTCCTCGATACCCTTAAAAGGACTTAGGCTAGAATAAGACTATATATAGTAATAGCTTAGTTAAGAGATAGATTATTAATATTGGAGGACTAGTATAGGTAAGTATAATTAGGAAAGCTTCTAATATAACTATGACTAGTTAGGTAGTATATAATATATATATCCTAATATTTCTATAATAAGTACCTAGAATTAGGCTTTTTATAGGGGTATTATTTCTTCTATACTAGTATTTCTTCCCTTTACTTAGCTTCTTTATAACCTTCTTATATTAAGAAAATAGCTCTTAAGATACCTTTTTAAGCTCTAAGCTTACTATAAGTAATATTCTTATAGGCTCTATACTGGTTTAATAGGTTAATAAAATGTATATCTATTTTATCCTATAACCTTAGTACTTAGGTTTTATTAAACCTAGGTAATATAACTAATATAGTATCTAGGAATTAGATACTAGTACTATCTACCTTAGTTATTCTTACCTTTTTATACTATTTTTAGACTATTTCTTAGTTAATTAGCTATTTATTAATATTAGTATTATAATCTAATCCCTAATCTAAGGTTCGCTATTAATAGCAGAGCTTTAATATATAAGTAGGATCGCTTTCTAAAGTAAATCTCTTATATAAATAACTAAGTAATTCTTATAGTATCTTATATTTAATAATAAAACTTTAGTATATTATATAAATAATAGTATAAATAGCTATTACTACCTAATTTAGACATTTCCTTTTTTAGATATAGATAGTATTACTAGTTACCTAGTCTGCCTATATAGATTATCTAGTTTAAAACTAGTTATCTAGGTATTCTTTCTTAGTATATTTAATTAGTAATATAGGTATAAGTCTTATTAATAGACTTAGTACCTTTAGTAGAGATAGGTTATATAACTCCTATATATTATACTAAATAGTAGACTGCGATATCGCCTATCTATAGGTACCTAGGAGATACCTAAGGCCTGTCTACGGTAGGCGGTAGGCTATTTAGATTTTTAAGTACCTATCTATAATACCTAAGGCCCACGTGTATACCTATCCTAGGTATACCTACTATACCTACTATTATATAAAGTTACCTAAAATAGATATATAACTCGCTAATTTTATATAATAAATAACTGTTATTTATACCTATTTTACTAACTCTATATAAAATAGCGGTTTTAATCTATAATATCTATAAATTTTACTAAAATATCTAAGTATATAAGAAACTAATATATATAATATAACTTAGAATAAATTTTTAATCGAAATATACTATATTATATAGTAATTTTATTAACTTATTAAATTATACTATAATAGTTTAAAGATATATATTTTAGTTAGTAGTATATACCTAATATTTTCTATAAATAAAATACTACTTATAGATTCTACTTTATCTCTTACTCTAGTATATTTTTTATAGGTAGATTAAAAGATAATTAGTATAATTCTTATTTTATAAGCTTATATTACTAAAAGACTTATATTATTATTTTAAAAGTTTTAAATCCTTTAATTATAACTTAAGATAGGCGTTTAGGTATATTCTTATAGGTTTACCTATAGGTATATCTATAAATAAAGATACTTATAACTAATTAGCTTATAATAGATAGTAAGTTTATACTTAATTTATAATCTATTAGATCTATATAAAGTACTCTTTTACTAGTAATCCCTATTTTATATAATTATAAATTACTTATTATAAGTTTAGATTACTTACTCTCTTATAATTATTATATTATCTCTTATATTATATTAACTATATCCTAACCTAGTACCTATACTATAAGGCCTTCTTTATTTCTTCTAAGCTCTTAATTGAATCTCTCTTATATTATTAATATATTTAATCCTAATCTTAATCTAAATATTAATCTTAGTCTCTTTAATAGCTAATAAACTTCTATATTACTAATAAAGTCTAAATTTACTTAACTAACTATTCTTAATTACTTTTTTAAATATACTAGCCTTAATTAGAGAAAGTAGTTTATCCTTTATAATATAATAAATAATATAATATATTTCATATACAAGCTGGCCACTAGACTTCTCCAGAACCCAATTAGACCCAGACCTAACCCAACCCAACCCAACTTTAGGTTAGGTTTTAGGGCTAAACCTTAGACCTAAGCTAGGTTTTAGGTTATACTAAATAACCTAACCTAACCCCTAGGTACCTAATTAGGTAATAAATATAATAAACATACTAAGATCTTAGGGCTATATAACTTATATATTTTAGAGCTATAATTCTATATATTTCACTTTTAACTTTTATCTTATATTTTGACCTTATAGCTAGATTAATATAATATTATATTTTAAATTTATATATAAAACTATAATCTATACTCCGATTTCTTAAAGAATAGATTATTTATAAATAATCCTAATAATACTTAAATATATTATCCTCCCTATATTTCCGCTTTCTCTTTAAAACCTATATTTAGGTATTAGTCTCTAGTAATACTAGGCTACCCTTATCTTCTTTATCTTAGGCCTTATTAACTTTATTAATATCTATTAAGTTATAAGACCTATTATCTAGCTCCTTAATATTACTAATAGGATCTATCTTAATATTATTAAACCTATTTTCCTTTTCTTCTTTTACTACTTTAATCTTATTAAAAGAAAAGAATCTTTTAAGTTCTTTTACCTCCTACTCTTTAATATTAAATCTTAAAGTATAAAGAAATATTATTAGCTCTTTAATTATTTTAGACTTTATATAACTATAGTAATAATAGTAGATATCTTAAGTAGTATTAAAAAGTCGCTTAACTCTAATATTAGTTACTAGAATTAAGAGAATATCTTATATAAGTATAGCGATTATAAGAAAATAATCTTAATACTTTTTTTAGAATTAAAAAGGCTTAGTATTAATAGGATCTAAGGTATAGTTAATATTAAATATAGATAAATTATAATTTAAATTTAAATATACTACTATTAAAGTATTATATTACTTTATCTCTAACTAGCTTTATCTATAATTTATACCTACTTAATATCTTACTAAGTCTTAAACTTAGCCTTAATATAGTATAAGAGCCTATTATACTTAGAGTATTTATTAGATATTCTTAATAAGGAGTAAAAGCTACTTAAAAGGTACTCTAATATTTATCCTACTATAACTTATCCTAATTATCTAAGAGGAAGAATTAGAACTAATTATTAGGAGCTAGTATAGTATTAATTATATAGATATATCTTTAGACTTTATTTATCTATAAGTAGTACTTATCTAGCTTTAATTAGCTAGCTTTAAGAGACCTAAGTAGACTGCAACATTGCCTATCCATAGGTACCTAGGAGGTACCTATCGCCTATCCACGGTGGGCGGTAGGCTATTTAGGTTTTTGAGTACCTATCTATAACGCCTATCGCCCATAGGTATGCCCACAGCAGGCATACCCACAATGCCTACCATTATATAAAGTTATCTTAAATATATATAAAAATTAGATATATAGTAAATCATACTATATATATTTATATATATCTTATTAAAAACTTAGAATTATAATTATAAATATATAAAAAGTATAAATTTAGTTAAAATATTTTAAAATATATCAATAAAAATCATGTGTTATACTAATTTTACTTACCAAAAAGGCCCATAGGCGCCCACAACACCTAATACCCATAGGCCCTAAGGGTAGGGCCTATCTATAGGCCTCTCTAACGTATTTCACAAGCAAGCCGCCACCACAAGCGAGCCGCCACCCCAACACATCCTAATGAATTTAAAATATATATATATCAACCAAAACTCTATTAAATTAAATACAGTAAAATCATCTATCTAGCTAGGTATCTATTAATCTTATGTCCTATTTCTCTATAACCACTGCATTTTAGCGGGGCCTATATACGTAGTTGTAAAGCCGGCGAAGGGCTTCTTTATAGAGGGGAGGGAGGTACTTTAATTGCTTCTACCGGCTTAGTAATTAATTAAGAAGCTTCCTATACTAAGAGACCTTCTTTAACAGGTATCTACCTCCGGGATCTAGTACGCTTTTACTTCTACTTCTTATTAGCGGTATATA
>NW_015971232.1:0-1322 GCF_000769745.1 Penicillium expansum
AGTATTACCTATAATATTATATCTATCCTAGCTACTAGTATAGGTGTAGAGTAACTATTTAACTCTATATATAATATTTATTATTATTAGCGAGGCTTACTAAAGCTAAAGACAATCTAGGATATTATAATATTTATATATATAATAAGGTTTAATCTATAGGAGAGTTAGTAGTTAATTCTCTAAAAGTACCTATCTTCCTAGGAGATCATAACTTTAATAGAGGTAAATAGTATAGTTACTACCTTATTTAAACTAATTAGTAATATTAAGGAAGATATAGTTAAAGAAAGTTAGTTACTACCTACTTTATAATTATTACCTAATATTATACTTAGGAGGAGATAAAGAAGTGGCTTATTAAGTAAAAGTAATAAGATATAATCTAGTACTAAGGATAGTATAGATAAAGAGGGCAAAATTCCTCTCCCTTAATTATCTAGAAAAGTTTAGAAGGTTTTAAAAAGGCTTAATAGATATATAATAGTCTAGTAGATAGGAACTAGATTTAAGAATATAATATAAGTTTTTATAATAATATATTACTAAAAATTAATATTAAAGAACTTCGGATATATAATCAGGATACTTAAAAATATAGGGCAAATCTACATAAATTATATATATTATAAGATTTGCCTATTTATCTTATTTAATAACCCTCAGGGTTACCTATAGGTAACCCTCCGAGGGTCCAACCTCTAGGTAGATAACCCTTAGGGTCGGAAGGTTAAACCCTCGAACTGCCCTAGTAGCGGGGCGGTTCGAGGGTCGTAAGGGTTACCCGCGGGTCACTGCCAGGTCTAATAGCTAGGCTCTGTTAGTAATAGCATAACCTAGATTGAGGGTTAGATCGTAATATAGATATTAATAAATAGCTTATTAACTAGGAAATAGTCTAAAAACGGTACAAGAGAGTAAAAATAACTAAGGCTAATAATACTAGCAGTTAATTCCTTAATACTATATCAGTTATATTACCTGGCTTTTATAAAACCTAGGTCCTGAGACTATAAGATAAGAGTGATATACCTTTTACTGAGTTGCTTAACTAGTATAGAGCCTACTAGAATATCACCTATAGTAAGCCGGGAGTTTAAAAAGGTATCTTAAAAGTGACTTTCTTAACCTAGTAAGGCTATAAAGAAGCTAAATAAGGGGAAGAAATACTGGTATAGAAAAGACCCTGCCCTTATAGGAAGCCTAATACTAGACTTCGGCACAACCCACTCTAACCTAGACCCAACCCAACCTAACCCAACCCAAAATAGGTTTTGGGTCTATTACTTCGACCTAATAATAGGTTTTAGGTTATAGCTTAT
>NW_015971233.1:0-8276 GCF_000769745.1 Penicillium expansum
AAGATTTGAACCACCAAAGTGGCGTACTCCTTGCTTATCTTCAGTGAGGAAGTCAGCTTTGGGTATATGTGGCTGAATGTCAGGGTCGCCAGGCTTTGGTATCATCTGCTTGATCTCGCAGCGAATCCGCTCGGCTACTTCAGAAAGGCCATGGGTGTCCATGCTGAGGCACTACTAGCCTGTATATAAGAGTTCTTAGCAATGAAAAACTTTCAAAGGGAGATCAAACTAACATAAAGGGTGCTCAGGTTGAATAATTCAGAAATCCAGTGCATCTGTCTGGTGGCGGGGGAGGGGTAAATCGGTGGCATATTTTGAGCCTGGCACGTGTTTGCCTTTGAGTCCCAACCTGAGCCCCACTAAGTCTGCGAGCCACGCTAGGACACCAGTCTTGACTACTCGTCTTTAGCCACGCCGAAGGTTGACACTCATACAGCTTACAGAGTTCAAATGCATGTGTATATTACGGACATACCCGTCACTAATTAGTTTGTGACCCATAACTGCACCAATGGGCCATCGAGAGCCAACCGAATGATCTGTCATCATATCACGTGCAACATACTATACTCTGGCGTTCCCAGGTATTCAGGGCAGAGACACTAGATCATGATAGGACCTGTCGCGAGGCGGATCACTCCCTTCCGTCTCATGGTTGTTTGTGACCATATCGATCTCGTCCCGAGTGGTGTTAAGGTTTCTTCCGCCTTATCACCATGTTCTGACAGCCAACTCGTGGTGTATAAATAAGAAATCTCTTGGGGAAAAGAAGTGAGTTCCTTAATATGTGGTGAGTTATACTATGCCTGGCAAGCAGTGGAAACAGAGGAAACGAGCAGTAGGGATTATCATCAGACATCATTAGGGTTATGAAGGAGAAATTTGAGCTCCCCACGGAAAACATAAATTATTCAGACAAATGGGGTGACAACACATGATATTCGATTATTCAAGATTTCATTAACTAAAAGCAGCCTGGATTGAAATAGTTGATAAGTGCTCCGTGTGTCAAACTGCATTGATGCCGCTAACTCAATTCCGTTGGAGTTGAGATTCTTGGAATGCAAGAATTTTGGAGCGCACTCATTACGGTTAGCGTTGAAATCCCGAGCAAAGCTAATTACAACGTGTCAATATAAAAGATGGAACCGGGACTAGATAACCCGTACTCGCTTGGCCCCAGGCAGTGCTTTGCGCCGAGGCCTCTTCAATGACCTGGAACGGTCCGTAGCGGGCCGACAATCTAGCTCGCACCGGTGAAAGTCGATAATCAAAGCCCGTCCTAGCTCATCATTCCATAGGATATTATCAGGCCGAAGGTCTAAGTGTCGCACCCCCAAAGCGCGAATTCCCTTCTTCGACCTTTCAATCTCCCTGTGAATCTCCGTAGTTTGCTCGAGCTTTGTTGTGCTCTCGCCGGCCCAACCCATGACGAGCATGTGCCGAATTTGTCCAGCTCCATGTAGAAAGTAGATTTTGGCTAGATCCATCTTGCCGAAGAACACTAGGACAGCAGACCCTTGCGATTTTCGTAGGATCTGGTATATCTCAGCTTCGCAAGAAACATGCTGCTGCCAGAGACCGGATGTCGTCCCTTTTCTCATAACAGTATGCCTATAAGGAGAACATTAGAGCTTAGACGGGGCACCATATGATCTATAAGTCCTAAATGGGATATACCGGTTAATATTCTCATCTATTTGCTGCTTAAGATATGATACCAACTTAGCAGCATTGATAGGATGCTGAACCCCGTCCCCACTTTGCCGGTAGACATAAACACTTAGGTAAGAATTATCTAGAGTGCCGGAATTTTGCAGCCCTATAAGACAATGCTGGGTACAGAACTGTGAATGTTGTCGTTAGGATATGTCTCTTTGGTTATCATGCTTATTCTGGCGAGAAACTCGCCGTGAAGGCGAAACTTCAACTTGACTAAACCTCGCTTTTGTCCTGATACTATATAGCAATTTATATATAGACTGCCCTGCTATATAGTTTTGCTACTTATTGTCTGAGAAATAGGTTGACTTGTTTTCAGAGGAAGTATCACATGGCTCTTTGATTGTCGATCCACGCCAGAAAAGATTCTAATGACTCTTCATCCGTATAATCCGTGTTAGGGCCAGCAAAAACAAGAATTAGCTATTGAAATGGGGATGACACGATGGCAGTCTGGCATGGCAAACGGCTCGATATCAATGGAGACAGCACAGCCAACCACTCCTATGTGTAGGTGACTATCGCGCTAGTATTAAAGCTATATCATGAAAGAAGAATCTTGTGGAAAACTGTAGTCATATTGAGGATAGTAGGATGATGCCGGTCTCTAAGAAAAGACTGCATGCAAGCTTCTAAGGCATGTGTGATACCTCAGGCTACTAATACGCTACTACACTATATACCACCCTTCATACATCCGCCTGCAGTTATGCTAGGTAATGTTGAATTCAAGGAAGATTCGGATTACAGACAATCTATTCGTCTAACATAATCCGACTAAAATCTTCTTCTAAGAATAAGCCAGCAATAGTCCAGGGCGTCAACGAAATACGTAGGTTATTGTAAATATGCTATGGCATGGATGCCAGTTTCGAAGACAAGAAAGTCAAACGTTCCAATTGACACTACCTCCAACTAATTTCTCCTGGTGAAGTTGACGAACCAAAATATGGAATTTTCAATCAGAAAGGGCGATTCCGCTCATATAACAAAGAATCCTCTGGACAGGCTTCTAAGAAATGAGCGTTGGTGTACAAAATCTCTTGTTCCGAGACGTCTGCCTTTGTGACCTCTCTGTATGCTAGATCAGATAGCCCAGCAGTCGATTCTTGTATATCCGAGTCATCCAGTGATTTATATCTGCAGAGTACGAGATTTGGCCTACGCCCTCCATAAGAAAAGTCTCCGTAAGCAAGAACTTGTAGACTTGGTAAACCCTCTGGCCCAAAGGCCCAACTCGCAAATTCATGAATCTCTGAAAGCGCAGCAGAGAATTTAGACTCCGATTTATCGTCTAATCCTTCACGATACCCCTCGTATACTAGCCACCCGAAGGCTCTAACATGCAGTAGTCGGAGGTGGGGGCAGACTCTCGGAAGAGAAAAAAGAGCGCGCTGGTTTATGTTAGTAGAAAGCTTTTTTACCAAAATGAGTGATCCATGCTTACCAAATCTTTCGGAGAATAGCTCAGTCCTAAACAAATGAGATTCGGGGTTTCTCTTAAGAGTTGGGTAAATAGGAACCTCAATGGTGGCTGCGTTGGATTTCGCTGAGGGAATATCTGTGGGACATGACACAGAAGCCTTCTTAACGAAGATTTGTGATTAGATATTGAACTGAGGAGACTGTTTTCAAAGACGCCAGGGAATGACAGGAACAAATCCTGGAGCCCTTCGAATGATATGAGAAAGCTCGCAATAGATTCCATGGCCCGGGACTCTCCTAACATGCCATTATCAAGATATTCGAAGGACTTGAGTCTCATTGAGTGCGGCAACACGTCGTCTGACCCGAGCGCTTTGAGTAAGCCAGCTGATTCTCCACAGTTTCTCAAAGCTAGCGAATGCAGGCAATTCAAAGAGAAAACAGATGGCATAATATCACCGCAATTCTCCAAGGAAACCGCGCTCAGAGTTAAACTCTTCAGAGAGGGAAACAATTGTTGCTTTTTCCCTGGAGGAAGCGCCAGCATTTGATGAAGCAGTTTGTTTTGTCCTGGAACTCTGCTTTGTAGTCCTCCATGGCCAACCTCGTCAATCTCGATTTCCTCTAATGTCAAAGCGTTTTTTTGGAATAATTCTCCAAGTGAGTATTCCGGGTCCTCAAAAAAGGTAGACGTAATCAATCGAAGACGCCGAAGTTTCTTGAATCCGTACAAATCGTATATATTTAAATAATCTACGCCTAGGCAAGTCGTGTCAGTGACGACCTCTAGATGAACGATTTGTGTCTGTTTCGTGCTGAGGTATTCGATTACGGCTCCGGGAACACAGGTACCGAGATTCCAGCTATTGCTTCGCATTAGATTGCATGACCTTGCGTTCAATTAAGGAACTTGTACCTGAACCTTTCCAACCTACCATCTGGAATCAAATCCAGAAGAGGTTGTATTCTTGACGTCAAAATCTTCATAAACTGCTCATGTGGCGTCCATTCTTGCCGCGTGAGGTCATCCGAGTCTCCCTCGGGGAAGTCAGCATGAGAATGACCGTTTGAAGAGATATCAGAACGATCGTTGCGCCACTCTGATAGCTGGGATATGTTGTTTGGCGGATTCTCCTGGTCCTCGTCACAAGGTACACCTCCGTTTGCATCTTCCCCAACAGAAAGTCTTCGAGGAATTTCTTGATATTCGAGTTCCGTTCTATCGCTGGAGGAATCATATTCGATATTCGAGTCATCCGAGTCATCCGAGTCATGACAGCGATGGCGTAGCAATTGACGGAACTCCGCGATCAGAATGACCTCCCTTGTAAATTTAAGATAGTGAGAACCCCGATCCAAGAGAGCTCCAAAGTTCAAGTCACTTAAATTATCCTCGTTTCTCGAAATAAGAACGATCGATCGGTATAGCCGTGGTATAGTCGCTGAGTGCAAGGCTTTTGAGGCCAAGCAGAGATTTTTCAGATCCTCATTTCGGTAGAACTAGGTAGTTAGCCTAGCGTCATGAAGCCGATCGATATAGGCACAAACGTATTCCAAAACCATAGAAAACATTTCTGGTGGCAAGGCATAGAGCATATTGGCAGGTCAATAGGAGATATAGAGATAAGTCCGAAGGTAGTGGGGGATGTTCTCGCTATGCAGAGCTGAGACAAGTGACTCATCTGGAATTGAGTTGGAGTTGGAAATGAATCCCTCTGGAACTTGTCTGGGGCGAATTTTGGGACCAGCGCATGACAGCTCTAATCAGCCCGAATAGTTTCCCATTCAAGCCTTCTGCATTTATCCTGGTTCATCGCAAAGATTGCGCCACGAGCTAATGTCGCTCTATCACAAACACATGACTCATTCGCTAGCGCAAATTAAACTTCCCCGAGATATCTCTGCAATGAGTGTTCGCGGTATTAACCTACTACTGTAGTTTCGACAAATTGCTTTGTTTAACAGAAACACCACTAATCAGGAAGCATCTTGCCAAAACGAGGCCAAATTGGTGCATAGACTAGTATGAAATAGGAACATGTCTTTGCCAACCGGAGAGGCTAGTCAGGGGTGAGGCTTCCTGATGCTGACTGGTAGGTGCCAAGAAACCCACCTCTCTGGGGCAGAATTAGGCAGGCGGTAAGCGCGCGCTGACCGAAACCGATATGGGGTACTAGTTCCAGCTAGCTAGCGAATGATATTTAATCTTGTCCTTGATCCTTTTCTTGATTCTCCGGACTGATGTTGGGCTAATTGTTCCTTGGTCATAGAGCGCAGCGCCGAGCACATATTTGATCTGGGGATTACTGGACCTAGGGCCAATTAACTGACACCTTGTGACAACAAAGATGAGCTCGGACTGTAAGAATATGTGTTTCGTTAATTTTATTGGTATGTAATGTTTGCACTGGGATGTATGTGTCAGCATGGACACATCAGAAGGGCTGTGGCGAGTCTATAACATATAAGGCAACAACCATAACATCGAATTGAACTGAAGATATATGTTGTATCTAAATTTAGGGCTGCGTGCAAATGCCAAGGGCCGAAGCGTTTCAAGTTCAACTTGTAATCAAATCATATCGCACTCCATCTCACGTGAGGAGGTCAGTGCGGGCATTGCCGGTGCCTTTGATGCCTGAGGCATGAATTGACTCGAGCCAAGGGGATGAGTAAGCTGGTAAAACATCTGGACGCATTTCGCCCTGACTGGCCACTCCCCCGCACCGGACAGCAAACCTCCTACTATGTTGACTTCGATTTGCATCATTCGATTATTTGCTGAAAACTGATTTCGATAAGGGATGGAGGAAACAATCGCCCAGCTAAGACGTCAGCTTGAGGAAGAGAGACAGGCGCGAGAAGAGGCAGAGCGGCGTCAGGAGGAAGAAAGACAAGCGCGAGAAGACGAGAGAAAAGCGCGAGAAGAGGCAGAGCGACGCCAGGGAGAGGCGGAACGACATGTGCAGCCCAACACACTGTTCACCCTTCTCGATCGCTGCCACAACTCTCTGTCTCAAGCGATCGGAGTCGAGACGGATGCAACCCTCACGACTCAGGGTGATGCGACCAACCCGGTGAACAGACTTTACCCCAAGCGCATAGTCCCTTGGCTTGATTTCCCTCGGCTCCAGGAGCAAGTCTGGAGGAAATTCGACCGTACAGCTGCCTTTACCTCGCGCCCCCTTTTCCCTTCTGATACCCAAATAGATTATATCGTCACAAATATCCAGAACAGGCCGATTTACTCAGAGGCGTCCCTTCGAAATTTTGAGCGAGACACGGTGGATAATTTTGTTGAAATGATTATCAAAGCGTTGCGAGATGATGAGGTCTTTCAACATGAGTTCGGAATCCAAGGTCAAGTCACCTTTTACGACCGCGCGAACCCATCGGAAACTTCGCTGAAGAACAGCTTGGAGCAAATAGATCTTCAGGACGTGCGAACACCCCAACGACTCGCGAACACTAGGCCTGGGAGAGGCAGAGGAAGGGGAAGAGGAGCGGCACAGGGAAAAAAGAGGGGTGGCACTGCACGAAGACGCAATCGTCGTGCCGACCAGTTCTGCGTGCACCTTATGGCTGATGAACGAAAAATACCAGTATATGCGGTGGAGTTCAAAGCACCGCATAAGGTGACAATCCCTGAATTGGTGGCGGGTCTTCACCAGATGGATCTAGCTCACGATGTCATTAACCAGGAAGGCGAGACGTTTGAGTTTTATGCCACCTGCCTTGTCGCCGCTGTGGTCACACAGATATTCTCATATATGATCGACAGTGGGGTTCAATACGGCTATATCTGCACGGGGGAAGCTTTTGTTTTCCTCCATATCCCGGAGGATGATCCCACAATTGTTCAATATTTCATGTGTATCCCAAACCAGGACGTGCAGGCGGACGATGAATTGCGCCTCCACCGGACCGCTATTGGTCAGGTACTTGCATTCACCCTTCAAGCGCTAGCCGCCGAAGCTCCGTCTCAAGAGTGGCATGATTCGGCACACGATAAGCTAAAGACCTGGGAGGTCGAATACCTGGATGTGTTGAGAAAAATCCCCCAGACTCTCCGTAAAGACCCGCGAGCCTCCAATTATCGACCCTCGCACTGGAAACTAGAGCCGAAGACGCACAATACACGATCCCGTACTCGCTGTAAACCAAACATTTCTACTCCAAATCATTCGTCGACCGAAGGCAGCGGCAGTGATAAAGAATCGCATTCGCCATCCATCGCTGCAGCGGCTCGCAGCAGGTCGAGCCGTGGCCGAGGCAACAACCGCCAATCAACTAAGGAAAGCGAAAGCACACGAGCCGGTCAGGACAACAAACAGACCTCTCGAAAAGATAGGCAATCTTCACAACTCTACTGCACAATTGCCTGCATCCGCGGCATCGTTAACCGAGAACCTCTGGATAAAGAATGCCCCAACTGGAAACTCCACGGCGGCCAGAGACACTCTATGGGACCGCAGGAGTTCACACGCCAGCTTCACCGCCAACTTGCCCGAAACCGAAACCATGGGTTTGAACAGCTTCACGTCTGTGGTCGGACAGGTTACCTCGTCAAAGCTACCCTTCTATCATACGGGTACACTGTGGTCATTAAAGCTACCACAATGGAGAAGCAGCATCGCCTTCAAGCGGAGGCGAACAATTATCGCCACCTCAGGAGCTTGCAAGGAAATCAAATCCCCGTCTGTCTTGGGACATTTACGCCACGAGTCTCATATTGGTACCATGGCGAATTAATGGCGCAGATGATGATATTGAGCTGGTCTGGAAAACGGCTTCAGCATGTCATCAACGATGAGAATTCCAGATTCTTTCAACAGGAGCGCGACAAAGCTCTGACCGTGCTCCGGTCGCATGGAGTTGTCCACGGCGACAGTGAGTGGCGCAATATGCTGTGGGATGACCTGGGTGTTCGTTTGTTTGTCATTGACCTGGAGGAAGTGAAATGGTTAAAGCGCCCTCGGGCTCTTGAACCAACCTTTGGCAACATGCGGCATGATCATCACGTCGGGATGGGGAAAAGCAGAAAAAAGCCCCTGTCTAGCTCAACTGCTGTCTGCTCATAACAGCCCCCTGAACAACTAAGCTCGGAAGACGAGGGATCTATCGAGAGG
>NW_015971234.1:0-197463 GCF_000769745.1 Penicillium expansum
GCAAAATAAAGAGACAAAAACTTTATCCAGGGTGAAGTATTCTATAGAGCCTTTGGGGGCCCGGGGAAGTCGGTGTGATGCGAGAAAGGGTTACCGGATTAGGAAATCCCGGACTTGAATGTATGAGATTTCATTAAGCTTATGTGTTCCATTCTGCCCACCCTAAAAATAAAATGAAATAAAAACTAGACCTTGGGACTGGACAACCTGCGCGCCCATGGGGTTCGGGTGGATTTAAGGTGGAACTCGGAGGGCCTTCGGGGTCCAAGGGGCCCGGCACGCCGAGAAAGGAGAAGACGAGTCACTGCCCCCAAGTTTCTGTGGAACTTGGAGCCTCTGAATATCCCAAACTCTTCATGGAGTAATGTTAAGCAAGAAAATAGAAAACTTGCCGTTAATGCCGAGTGTCATATTGGGGGGAAGGCCGGCATTCCGCAACTGCACGGGGAGCTTCAGCTTCGCGGGATCTTTTGATATTCCCCTAAATTATCTAGCTACCCTCGACCCAGAACGATATCGGGAATTGACATGGAAAAAAGAACTAGATTTTAAGCCAATCACACTCACGGACAATCAATCATGACAGACAATCGTGCATACTTCCGCCGGTTGGGCCATTGCATCGAAGCCATCCAAGTCTTACCGTCTTCAGCCCAAAGGTCACGATATCACTAGATGTGGGTGCAGCCCCCTTTCCAGATTAGGTGACAAGCTTGGGCCTTACTGAGGATGCTCTCGGTCAATCAAGGTGGTTGGCTCCATTCGAGTCATAGTGAAAGCAGCTATCCACCAGGTCACGCGTAACTGGGATGTGATTTTTCTCTGTCAATATTTATGCAGGCCCCGGGGATCTTCTTATTCTCGGTAGGCTCCTCAAGGAAGTACCGTCACAGCTCTCTGGGCATATAAATCTATTACCCTGATGCCGTGGATGGAATATCGTGATTTTTTTTGATTTCATCAGTACTTATTGTTTTTTTTTCTTTCACGGCTATCGTCATTTATACTATCTCCTTCTCCCAAATACTTCCCACTCTATATACTCCCAATGTCTTTATTCACTATGTCTTTTATTCCCCGAGTACTGGCTCCCGCTCGTACACGGCTAGCTGGAGTTGCCGTCACTACTCCTCGTTCTCTCTTTCCCTCATCAACCCACTTATACTCGAGCTTCAGTAGCTCGTTCAACCCTCAAGATATCCACAGTTTAACTCACAGCCCGGACCATATACAATCAAAGATGCCAGCAAAAGAGCTTTTGCGCAACAATCACCGTTTCAGCGAGTTTGATCTTGAGGGCCGAGTATATGCCATTACCGGCGGTGGACGAGGACTAGGACTATCAATGGCCGAAGCATTGATTGAGGCAGGAGCAAAAGGTATTCACACCCTGACTTCCCCTCCGATTCCCTAAAAAGACAAATACTAACCCAATATCATATAACTAGTGTACTGTCTGGACCGTCTCGAATCCCCACACCCAGACTTCCTCGTTGCCAAGAAAAGGGCCGAGGATGACTACGGTAGCAGCTTGGAGTACATCCGTATCGACGTACGCAACAACACCGAAGTTCACAACGCGTTCGCAGCCATTGCAGCCCAGGGAAAGCGATTGGACGGTATGATCGCCGCAGCCGGAATCAACCACCTCCAAAGTGCACTGGAGCACTCCCAGCAGGCTTTGGACGATGTGATGTCGATCAATTATCATGGTGTGTTCAACTCAGCCACAGCAGCCGCACGCCAGATGTTCAAATACCAACAGAAGGGGTCGATCTTACTAGTAGCTAGTATGAGCGGCCTTATTGCCAACAAGGGCATGACCTCACCCGTGTACAACTCATCTAAGGCGGCAGTTATCCAGCTAGGCCGCTCTCTCGCCATGGAATGGGGTCGTCACGGCATTCGTGTCAACAGCCTGTGCCCCGGCCACATCATTACCCCAATGGTGGACGAGGTATTCAGGCAAAATCCCGCTGCCAGGGCTACTTGGGAAGCGGAGAACATGCTTGGTCGCCTGGCAATGCCTGAGGAGTTCCGCGGTACGGCGCTTTTTTGCCTTTCTGATGCGAGCAGTTTTATGACGGGAAGCACTCTGCTCATTGATGGAGGACACACTGCTTGGTAGGCGGTATTCTCAACTGGCAAGACATTTGCACAAAAGTCCAGTTTGAGTGAAAAATAGGAGTATATCTGGCCAAAACGTTCAAAT
This sequence comes from Penicillium expansum, assembly GCF_000769745.1. Taxonomy (NCBI): domain Eukaryota; kingdom Fungi; phylum Ascomycota; class Eurotiomycetes; order Eurotiales; family Aspergillaceae; genus Penicillium; species Penicillium expansum. The sequence continues at coordinate 2,213 of NW_015971234.1, forward strand.
GATACTGGCATCGCCGGCGTTATTTTTACAATAAGTACATCCACCATCAGATAGTATCCCTTGTGCATCAACAACTTGTCTTAGCCCGTGAAATATTTTTAGCTCTAGTATAGTAGCATGACTTTAACACTATTGACATGGCATTTGTCTTATCGACCTAGCAAACAAGCTATTAGGGTCGCTAGCGATGTTTTATCCATCTGGTTGTGGTTCGATACCTTCGAGAGTCCAATAAAAAACCCAAGGCTTGACCATCGTCATTCTACATAGATACCAAAACGTCTCCCAACATACTTTTATTTACTCTCGAATCAGATGTCGTTCCCAAAAGTGCATAGCAACCACTTGGGACTTTCCTCCTATTGGCTTTTATATCTAGCAGAGAATTAACTAACCACCTGCTCACCAAGCCTCAAAAAATATTTACAAAAAACAATCGTCTATCTATAACAGAAACCAGGATTTTCCCGCATCAAACCACGACCATCCTAGATAGACATTTTATTTTCTAGACCACACTCTTTCTGGATAATCAATAAATGAGAGATTTACTTTAGATCTATAGATATAGACTTCTCATTGGAAGGTCGATATAGAATTGAAGTATAAATTCTGTCATAGTAGTGTTGGCAACAATTTTGAAGGCGGAAATAGTGTGGGAAAAAAATGGAACAAAAATTAAAAAAACAAAAACAAAAACAAAAATAAAAATAAAAAACCACAGGAGTATACATAAACTTTGCATATACTTGCCACATGCTTCAGGTATTTCACCAATCTCGGATGTCAGCTCCGATTTGATCTATCATGGATGTTGTATACTGCTGTACATCGTATACTGGATAAGGCGGTCGTTGACTTTTCTGCCCGAAATCCTTTCACGATTGTAAACCCAAATATATCAAAAGCCCAACTATTCTAGATACTGTCTTTACGCCGCGAAAAGAAGTAGGAAATGAGTCAAAGTTCCGTCACACTGCATAACATCCTAGGTAAGCTGTTTGTTGGATCTTGAAATGACCAGTACAATCCCCATGGATCCTGTTTGATGCCCCTCCTTTTGACGGTTTGCATTTCATATTTTCATATTTTCCCTGAAGGTCATCCCAAACTTATATTTTACCCTCTTCTCCTCCCTTGTCCCACACATTTTTCTCTTTGCTCTCCTAGTTTAGCTTATCTGGTTCATCATGTTCGTGCCTCGAAATGTCGATCCTCCAGTCTTGATCCTAACAGTCTGTATTTAGCTATTTAGACGAACTGCCGCAAATATTGAGAAGATAATGGATCGCCATGTTGTGCTAGATTGGTGAGCACTGGCTTTGCAGTTCTTGGAGCCAGCTCATTTTTACTAATTATTAAACAAAGGTACAATAACCTAGACTCTAGAGTCGTTGACCTCGTCGGTGACTTTGTTGGTGACGAGCTTTTCATAATCGAAGGAGATTCGCTTCTACTTGAATGCTTTTCCAACGAGAAACTTGATTTCAACCCGGGCTTCCAGGTCTTGCATGCCACTTACCTTGTCGAGAAGTTGTTGCAAAAGCTTCAACAGCGTAAATGTTTCTTCGAGGTTGTCTTTTTCGACGAGAATGCCTCATTATGCATTCCGAAAGGAGTCCACAGAGACCTCCACGCAAGGTATCTTCTTGCCCGTGAGGCAATCATACAGCATCTTATCTCTGTTCGCGTTCATCCATCGCGATTCTTCCAGGCTCTGAGGTTTGACAGCTTCCAGTCCGATGAGTTCAAAGCTCATTTGATAAGCTCGGGGGCGTATTTGTTTATGTGTCATGACGGCGCTTTTACCGAGCAGAACAATGATGATGCTGCTAGCGATCTAGACAACAGCGATTCTGAAAGTGATTCTGACACCAGCGACCTCGAAGATGATGACCAGAAAGGTTCTTTTGTCGACAAGCGAGGCGAGATCTCAAGATTCAAGCTCCGCGCAATGATCTACTGGTTTGTTGTCCACGGATACAACCTTGCACTCCTGAACAGTCTTGAGTTCCGTGACACAAAGGTAGGATTTTTCAACCGCCGGTGACTAGTCTCTGTACTCACAATATATGCAGGTCATGGCAATGGTGATTGAAAGCTCCATTAAAACGAATCCCTTATCGACTGGCCCCGAAACAGACGGTCCCAATCAATTGTGGAATTCCCTATCCCAATTAGAGATTGAAGACAGCCAAGACCAAGCGGAGGATGCACTGGAACACGACTTCAACGAATCGTCAAACCAAGCACAAACAGATAAGTTGCTTGAACAGGTGCTTCTTGAGAAGCCCGAGCTGTCGCAACGCCAATGTCTTGTGGTTGCTACGCTCAGCTCCATGCTTCTGGGCGGCGTGGCGGACAACCTCGAAAACAAGATTGGAGCACAGTCTATGCTTTTGCACATTGTACTTTTGCAAAACACCCAACTGTCGGATCGATCAATCCAAACAACTGCACCCAAAAACCTCAAATTCTTCAATGAATTCGTGAAAACCGCACAGGCTTTGCTGAGCTCAAAGATTTGGGAGAAATCAATGAGGGACCACAACCTACCTTGCGATTTGTCTGATGTCGTGGATGGAACATTGTTTTTCGAAGTCCAGCGGATAGTCGAGAACCTAGGCATCCAAACAGTAATCTCATCGACCACACAATCCGCTTTCAACACTCTTGCGTGTCTGGTGGACCGCATTTGCGACACAACGCTGCAATGTGAAGCGATTGGGGGAGCGGGAGCTGCTTCTGAGGTTACCACTCACAGAAGTATCTCCAAGCCTCATGGCTTTGAAAAGGTGCTTCCATTCAGCAATGCAGTCTTCGATAAGCTTCTGAAGCCTGTTCATCTCGCAATTGATGAATCTGCGGACGCGAAGAATGATTCACAAGTTTTCAAGGAATTCAAAGAAGATAGTCACTGGCATAGCTCTAGGCCCCTTGATCAAAAGAAAGTTATCTTAACGCCCCAAGAGGTTGAGCGAAACCACAAACGGAACCAGCGTTTTATGGCCGAGATGAGAGATTATGCTGCAAGTCTCTCAGGATCACAGCCAGAGCCGATTGTCGTTGAATCTTCCAGCGGTTCACGCCAGAAGTCCCACCAAAACCCTTCGGCAAACAGAGAGGTTGGAACCCACTCGACAGCCTCGAAATCAGACAAGAAATCTAATTCCAAATCTGGCAAACCATCCACCAAAGAGATGGCCGCAGCTTTCGTTCACCAAAAAGCAATGGAAGTCACTCAAAAACAGAGACAGAAGTGGAAAAATATGTATAATGACGAATTTGCTCTCATTGGTGATCTTGTGTCTCGTTTTACAAGGCTCAACGGATACTTGATTAGTCTGCCCAAAGACAGTCGACAGGTTCTGGAACCTGAAATCCTGACTTGTATGATCGACACATTGCTACGACTTCTTTTCGTTGAACACACAAGTGTGCAGAGCAAAAAGCACATTTTGGTCGTGACACGCATTTGGGAAATCGTCACTTGCCTCGTGAAAATCAAGCAAGGCATCTCATCCGATATTGTTGCATATGTTTCGACTGCCTGTCAAATACTTGGTTTGCCGGCTGCTCAGCTTCATGCCGACAGTGAACAGAAATTATCTTTCCCGTCGTTCAAGATCCCTAAAGCGGCACCTAGCATGAGTATCGAGATGAGCTCAGTTGAATTCCAGCTTCTACACGGCGGGCCCTTCATGGAGCGCAGCATAGACTCATTGCCCGACTCCCGGACACCTGATTTTGCGCCCGATCGCTGGCAGCGTGAAGTGTTGGATCAGATCGATGCAAAGAAGAGCGCATTCATCGTGGCCCCGACGAGTGCAGGAAAAACATTCATCTCGTAAGTCACAATATGTCCTGAATCAGAATCATGATCATGCTAACATTCGTCAGCTTCTATGCAATGAGACAGATCTTGAAAGAAGATAACGATGGAATTCTTGTTTATGTTGCTCCCACAAAGGCTCTTGTCAATCAGATCGCAGCTGAGGTGCAAGCCCGATTTTCCAAATCATTCCCCGCTAAAACCAGTGGAAAATCAGTTTGGGCCATTCACACAAGAGACTACCGCATCAATAACCCACAGGGATGCCAAATTCTCATCACGGTTCCCCAGATTCTTCAGATCATGCTGCTTAACCCCTCGAACGCTAGTGCATGGACTCCCCGCTTGAGGCGTATCATCTTCGATGAGATTCATTGTATCGGCCAGGCCGAGGATGGTGTCGTTTGGGAACAGCTGCTTCTAATGTCCCCATGCCCAATCATCGCCCTCTCAGCTACCGTCGGAAACCCCCAGGAATTCTACAACTGGCTAGATTTTGCCCAGAGAACTAATGGATTCGAGCTTAAGATGATCCAGCATCAGCACCGTTATTCGGATTTGCGAAAGTACGTGTACCAGCCTCATGGTGACTTCGCGTTCAAAGGGTTCGCCAGTACTCCTAGCTTGGCCCGTTTGGGCCTCGATGGATCAGATGATATGACGTTCGTGCATCCTGTCACCAGCTTGCTGGACCGCACCAGATCGATACCAGATGATCTTGACTTTGAGCCACGTGACTGTTTCACTTTGTGGAAAGCAATGAAGGACCTTCAAACAAAGCAGTTCCCTGTTGATCCATCTCTGGATCCGACCGTCTTTTTCTCGAATATTGTCATTCAAAAAGTGCACGTCATAGAATGGCAGAGACAGCTGAAAATGTTGTTAGGGCAGTGGATGAAAGACCAAGAATCTCCATTTGAGAAACTCTTGCGCAATCTTGACCACCCAACAGGGTTCGTCGTCGAAAAAGAAAAGGACTTGTCGAAACAGGTGTCTCGGATGAATGGCCTATCTGACACCCTAAGCGGTAACCTGGTCGACACAACCCTCCCTTTGATCTCCTCGCTACACGCTCAGAATGCTCTCCCCGCGCTATTCTTCAATTACGACCGCGGTAGGTGTGAAGATATATGCCAAGAGCTCTTGACACAACTACAAAATGCCGAGACAAAATGGAAAGAAGAGAGTCCGGTATGGAAATCCAAGATTGCCAAATGGGAAGTATGGAAGACATCTAAGCTGTCAGCAAAGAAGAAGCTTGAAAGGGCTACCAAGAAGAAAACAAGTGGAAACGCCGACGAAGAGCCAACCTCCAAGGCAGAGCAAGCCAAGGAATCAGCATCCACTGATTTCGGTTGGCTTGATCTCTTTGACCCGAAGAGGCCTGTGGATGGATTCCATTTGGCTGACTTCAAGAAAGTCCCCGCCTCCGAGTTCCTTGTGTATTCCAAGCAGCTGCAGTGGCGCTCGGTGCCTCAATGGTTGATAGATGCCCTAGAGCGAGGAATCGGTGTCCATCATGCTGGTATGAACCGCAAGTACCGCCAAGTTTGTGAAATCCTCTTCAGGAAGGGCTTTTTGCGTGTCGTGATTGCAACTGGTACTTTGGCCTTGGGTATCAACATGCCTTGTAAGACTGTCGTTTTTTCGGGCGATTCCATTTTCTTGACAGCCTTGAACTTCCGACAAGCCGCCGGAAGAGCAGGTCGCCGTGGATTTGACGTCCTGGGAAATGTTGTTTTCCAGCAGGTTCCACCATCCAAGGTGCAACGCCTGATGAGCTCGAGACTCCCAAGTCTCAGTGGACATTTCCCCATAACAACCAGTTTGGTTCTACGGCTGTTCATCTTGCTACATGGCTCAAAGCAAGCTCCATCTGCCGTGAAATCAATCAACTCGATACTCTCAAGTTCTCGCATGCACCTCGGTGGCCCTGAGATGAAGCAAACCGTGCTCCACCACCTCCGATTCTCTATCGAATACCTCCGACGAAACAATCTTCTCAGCGGCACAGGTATGGCTTTGAATTTTGCGGGCTGTATCTCTCATCTGTACTATACAGAGAATTCCAGTTTTGCTTTCCATGCCCTACTGAATTCGGGATACCTCCAAGATCTCTGTCAGGACATCGAGACGAAGCCTAAAAGGACTGTTCATACTCTGATGCTGGTCATGGCCCACCTTTTCGGGCGTATTCCCCTGCGAGCGTCCACTTTGGAATGGTTCCAAAACGCAGAAAGGAAGCCTTCCTCGATCGTGGCTCTTCCACCTTTACCGAGAAGGGCAGCCTCAGCCCTACGTGCTCAAAATAAGCAGGTCCTTGACATCTACACTGGCTACGTCTCCACTTTTGCCAAGCAGCATATCAAGGAACCAGACTGTTTGCTACCATTCAGTGGGATCAAGTGCGGCGGAGAAAGTACGTCGGAGAAGCTCGGTTTCTCACAATTCGACCACATCTCCCCATCGATCGTGTCCCCATTCTTCGCCCTTTCAGGAAACGGAGACCAATGCAATACCATCTTTGAACTTAGTCAGATGGTTCGCAGTGGTGTTTGGATCGAGGATTCCGTCATTCCATATGTGGCTGCTGACCCCAACGAGAACGCGGTCCCTCTCAATGCTTACCTGTATGACTTCTTCAAGCACGGAAATGTTTCTCAGTTGGAGACTGCCAACCGCATCCGCCGCGGAGACATCTGGTTTGTGCTGAACGACTTCTCAATGACTTTGGCCACCATCAAGACCAGTATTGAGGGCTTCCTCAAGCCTGGAGGCAATATCGGTGCGGACATGCTTGATGTTACTGGCGGAGGTGACGATTATGAGAATCTCGTGGACGATAAGGCCGTTGATCAGATTGAGGCTGAAAATGCTGGAAAGTTGGATGTGAAGCTAGACAACAAGCAGCCAATTCCTGCTGCTTCTCTCCCCACTTCTCGCCCCCGAGTGAAGAAGGTTGTGATGGATAGCTGGGAGGATGAGATGGATGACGAGGATGATGAGAGCGAGGATGAAGCCATCAGTGCTGCCAAAGATACGGCCGTCACCTCTAAAACTACACAAGAGAAGCCAGTGGACAACTCTCACAGATCTATGTTCTTGGTTGCCAAGGCCTTCAAAGAACTGCACAACGAGTTTGATACCAAGTTCAAGGCTATGTGGGCTTAAGAGTGGGTTGTGAAGGATAAAATACTAGAACAAGATACTAAATTGAAAAATATCTGAAGTAAGAGATCCCTGAAGTAAGAGACATCTCAAAGTACTCGAATGAGATAGTGTGGTAACCCGCTCGTGATGTGCTCGCATCACTGATCAATCGTATATCAAGGCCCTTAAACTTCCTAGCCAGGAGCATCAATTTCCGAGGGGAGACAGGTTGTTTTACATCGTGGACAAGGAGTAGAATATGCAAGCAAGCGTGTGGACCTAGTGTGGGGTGTGAAGATTAAATAGGAAGGATTCACTTCTAGTAGACTAATCCAGTGTTGGCTATATCAACTTGTATCAAAGCATTGGAACTCCTCTGAATTTAACTTCCATCTTAAACACTCGGACTTAAACCATGCTAACATACCTATAGTGTGGAAAAAGGGAAGTCGGACCTCTAATAAAGGATATTATTGGGGTCGAAGAACAAAGAGTAACAAAAGCAGTGGGAGTTATTCCGACTCTTGCATCAACTGCACCCTTCAAGGAATCGCGGGGTTGTCCTGTCAGTGCCGTAACTCCGAGGATGATCACAAATATGTTGCTACTACTCTTGGCCTGAGTAAATCAATTCTTGGGAATGGCTAAGCTACTCTCCGGAAAAGACTAACACGTTGGGGTTGAAGACAAATGCATCAGCAACGACCACAGCGAGCTTCGTTGCTAGATTATCAATCTAGGAATCAATATATTGGGGGAGTTGGAATAAGTATTAATGAAATTGATTGTGTATTTAACAATTATGAAGCCATGATATTGTTGGACCGCCCGTCCACAACTTGGGTATTATTCTCCATATCGGAGCTCTTTTGGCTTGCCGTAGTCATGGCATTGTGGCTATCTGAGTGCGTTGACGCTCCACAATCACTATTGAGCGTTCGAAACTCGCCTTTGTTTCCCCGCAACGTGCGTAAATGCAAGTTGGATCCGGTAGAAGGTTGAGAATGATACTTTGAGGCTTCACTTCTGACTTTGCTGCGGACACCTTGCACGAGTGGGTTAAGGAACGGCAGACAGCCACAAATGATGGCCACGTCGAGTTCGAGGCAAGTCCAGATGGACTCTTTAGCACTTGAGGCTAGATGGTGTTAGTTGGGAGTCATTGTATGAGTTAGGGATAGGCACGAACCCGCAAGGTCGGTGAGTTGAAATTCGCGGAATTCAATCAGGCGCATCAGGCTGAAGATGCAGACACTACGAGTTGTCGTTAGAAGGAAGCGATATATCATGTTATGGAGGGGTCACGTACAGTCCACCCAGAGAAAACACCAGGATTAACGCTATTTTCTGCCGAGTGTTGATCTGTAACTTCCAAAATACAGGAATTGGCAGACAGAGGATGATAATATCTTCAATCAATGCGATCGAGCCCATAGTCTGGAAGAATTGAACCTGTCCCGACATGCAGTGTCCTTTCAAATTTTTGTTGTAGTAGTATTGCACCGGTGTGCATTGGAAGATATTGGTCAACAGGGCAGCGAGAGCCCATGTGGCGATAAATCCGACCAGACAGTAGGAAATAACGACGTATGCCCGGATCGAGCCGAACAGTCGTTTGATAAAGATGACAATCGAGATCTTGACAAATGCCATTGACGGGGCCCAGAATTTTTGTATCATCCATGATCCCTGCGAGATACTGTTAGATGCTCCCATGCTATCAAAGTTATGCATCTATAACATACGAATTGAACACGCTGCCGTTCATGTTTGGGGAGCGATGCGATGGGGAGACCGACACCATTGAAGGCGGCTTTTGATAGTGAGCGTTGTTAGCATTGTTAGTATAAAAACAAAGGAATACTCACTATCTACTACAAAAGCCGTCACAGCGAAGGAGATGATCAGACCGACTCCCATTAGGTAATCTTCCAGCTGAAGCCCCACCGCTTTCATCCGCCTGCAGTAGAGACGTAACAGGTAGATCATAGTAGCCACCCCAGCCCCTACAATCGGCACAATAGTGAGGACATTTTTCCAATATGTATTCACTTTGTGTTCCATGTTAGCCATATTGGGGGGGGATGGAAAAATGGAAAAATGGAAAACATATTCTTCAAGACCCTGGGTTGTATTGAAAGAGGCTAAACAGGGGAAATTAGGTTGAGGTCACCACTCAAACTCTGTCTTTACTCATTGGACTATCCAGGAAATTTTAAGTGGACTTATGCAAACTTAATGAGTGGAATTAGTGAAATTACTAATTTCTTCTCGATCATCGAGATTCAAAGTTTGTAGGATGCGGCCAGTAATATAATTATTAACCAATGATATAGATCATTGGCTCGTAAAGGTGATCCTTCACCTAAATTGGCCTATTCTTAGTTGTACCTCGTATATTGTACCTTTTCTAGTGCTTCTCAATCAATCTTAGTGTGTCTCACTTCTTTTGGTTCATCTTTCTGCCTTCGTTATACTTTTTGTCGTGATTTTCATCCCTCATTCTGCAATCGCCAAGAATGTCCAAATTATCCGGCCTGGTCCTATTGGCCTTAATAAGCTCTACTGTTGCAAAGCACTGCACTTTGGATGCCCTCAATGCAACAGTTGGAGGGCGCGTCCAGATTTTAACCCCTTTCTCCTTGCCCTGTTTCTCCAACTACAATGGGAACCCGGTAGCTCGCGACAATGCTGCCTGCGCTGCTATCCAGGCGAACTACTCGGATCCATGGCTGCGAACAAATTCTCCTAATGGCTACATGAACAACCAGGATGAGATGTGGGCATCCGATCCTAGCGATCAGTGTCTCCTCGACAGCAGCAATCCCATGGATTCCCTGGCGTTCGTCAATGCCACCTGTCGTCAGGGCAATCTACCCTCTCACTATCTTGAAGTGAAGAACAAAAAGGACGTGATTGAAGCTTTCAGGTTCTCCAAGTGCTCCGGCAAGAAGGTCGTCATCAAAAATAGTGGCCATGATTACCTTACCCGCAGCAGTGGCCGTGACACGCTGTCCCTTTGGACGCGAAACCTGCGATCTATGCACTACAGTGCGGACTTTGCCCCCCACGGTTCCAAAAAAACCGCCCGCAGATATCAAGCTATCACCGTCGGTGCCGGAGTCAACTTCGATGAGGCCTACGAATTTGCACAGCAAAACAACGTAACCATACTTGGTGGCTACTCACCCACCGTCGGTGTCTCAGGCGGCTGGATACAAAATGGCGGCCATTCCATCTTGAGCCCGGTGTACGGTCTCGGCGTTGACCGCGTCCTCGAGTTTAAAATCGTTACTCCAGACGGTGTCTACCGCACCGCCAACGAGTTCCAGAACCACGACCTCTTCTGGGCCCTCCGTGGTGGTGGCGGTGGAACCTTTGGCGTGGTTCTCGAAAGCACTCACCGTGTCGAGCCTGCTATCCGCTTTGTCGCTGCCAACATCAAGTTTCCCACCAACTCCACTAACATGCTTCCATTCATGGAGATTGTCGTCAACAACACTCTTAAATGGGGAGAGGAAGGATGGGGTGGCCACATCACTGGTAACACCCTCGTCAACGTCTCTCCTTTCCTCTCCGTCAAGGAAGCCGAGGTCTCTCTGGCAAGTGTCATCACCTACGCCAAAGCAAACGGCGGCTCCGCCACGATCGAAGAGTTCACTTCTTGGTACCCCTTTTACGAGAAATACGTCAAGACCAGCTCCGTCGCTGTCGGCGTCACTCGCTTCCCCGGAAGCCGACTGATCCCCCGCTCCACCTTCGAGACCGTCGAGGGCCGCACGAACCTCATGACATTCTTCGCGACCATCCAATCAATGGGCCAGACGCCTTACATCCCCGTCGTCGGACCAGTGTTGTACAACTACACTGAAGGATCAACCAGTGCTTCTCCCGCCTGGCGTGAGGCTATCTGGGAGTTGGGATCCGGTGCCTCCTGGGAGTGGAACGCTACCATTTCCACCCGGATACAGAAGATCCAGTCCATCCAGAGTATGACGGCCATCATTGAGGGCATTACCCCTGGCGGTGGTGCGTACAGCAACGAGGCCAACCCGTTCACGATTGATTGGATCGAGGCGTGGTGGGGTGATAACTATGAGAAATTATTGAGTGTTAAGCACAAATATGATCCCAAAGGTTTGTTGAGTTGCTGGAAGTGTGTTGGCTGGAAGGAATCGCAGGTTGCCGATTCGTCCTTCGCTGCGCTTCTTTGATTCAAAGAAATGCGAAGTCTATACCCTTGGGCGTACATATAGTATATACCATATAGACTTAAAAATCAATGTGTATAGCAATGTATAGTATGGATGACAGATATGTAGGACTCTACCTAAAACTAAATAGATCGCAAAAATCCACTATCTCACAATCTCTCTACTCTTATAGGTATTTATAGCTATTACTAGCTATTTTATTGATGGTAGTTAGGTATATTATGAGGTACTCCTTAGGTTCAAGCTACTTTAGAGTATATATACTAGCTTTTACCTAGGTAGTATTCATATAGAAACCGCAATAGAGTATAAGGCTGCACAAAATATCTTAAGACCGCCAGTCAAAATTTGACATAGGGCTTTCTAGATTTTGAATGCAATCGAAACATCGTTTCGCATATCCTTTGTGACCTTTTTGCTTGCTTCTCGTAGTGTTTGTACGGCTCCTGGTAGTGGATTTGGTAAAGAACTCGATGGTGGTGGTGTAGTTCGGGTAGTGATATCATGAATTATAGATTCTGGCATTTTATAAAGGTCATCATCGGTAAATACGCTCCTTCTATGACATTTCTCGGCATTAATGGGCCAGATACCTTATTCTCGAAATCCATGCCATATAGTGCGCGTTGTAAGGGCCTTCGTGCGTACTCGTGGATCCCGGCAAGGAAACCGGTCTTCTGCTTTACACCACCACCCCAGAATACCACATCATTATTATGAGATTTATAATCATGTTTTAGTAACTGAAAAGGCACATCTTTAAGCGGTTGATAGAGATGTAGCGTATGTAGTATAAAACCGGAAGTAATCATATGCTTCAACATAATTCGATAAAGTCGTACATTAGGTGCGATGGATTATCCATAAGGAGTCGGAAGTGGCCTTTGAGCGATATTTTGTACATAAACCTGGATCTATTGAAAACCAGCGATTTCATCTGTTTATTCCATTGGGGCTTGGTGACCTCTGTCGGATTTGCATGGGGACCCGAACCCCTACAGGGCGGCGAGCCAAGTCCGAAGACCCGGGTATACGTGAGTTGAAAAATCTAATTTTTGACCCGCAGAATTTGAATAATTAAGGGGTGTCAACACTTTTACTGCGTCACTGTAGTAGGTAGATCTAGATGTGTATTCTCAGGTATCGAAAGTAAAATATTATTTCCAACTGTAGGTGTTATAGCTTACGGAGTACGGAGTACACAAGCACTAACTAATGCAACCTACCGATGGGCACGCGGCCCTACCCGCTCATGTCCGGGGAGTGGGGATCGCCAAGCAGATCTGGAAATAAACGGGGCCTCCCGAGGTACCCAATGGCCTTACAGGCAGAGAGAGTACCTTTGCAAGTTTCTTTTGTAACCTATCTTGCCCCTCAGTTTTCCTATTGCTTTTAATTTTCTGCATTTTTTTAATTCTTGTCACCTCTATTGCCACTCAAACATCATGTCGCCATTTTGCAATATTGCTGTAATACAGCTCTATGTTAAGGTAAGATCACATATAGAATATAGGGACCTGTGAAAACGATGCCGGAAATGACAGCCTTTGGCGCCATAAATGGCCTCCTTTTCACCTGCAGCTTTGGAGGGCCAGACACCGCTTGACCCCCCGCTGTATTGTACTACCCTTATCCAGAAAACACAGTGCTCAGAACAGCAGCCTACAAGGGACCAAATGGGAAAAGAGTAGCCAGATACTTCGAAATGATCCTGTACAGTACGGAGGATTCCGAAAACAGATCACCATAGTTATGCAATGCGGATAATAGATAGCTATTTCCGAACCAGCCATGCCTGTTGCCGATCCTGGGCACCTCGTTGTCTTTCTACATAAATCATATACTGTAGGTGATAACATTGAGCTCGAGATGTACTGTATGGGAGACTAGATCAAGATATGACAAGTGATCTAGAGCCTCAAGCATCTGAATTTATTTATAAATCACTCGCGGAGGAATACAGGAAGATTCTGGGCTATCAGGTCATTGAAGTCCCCTCTTAACTGAGAGCTGCCGCTGTTCAGGTGCTGTAGAACCTTATGAAGCCCCCTAATTGCTCCTGCAAGTACAGGTAAAAGAATGACTTGCAGACGTGCGATGTCTGGCCCTTCTTCTAGTTTCAGGGTGTTAAATATAGAGATCGCAAAATCAATATCTGATGCATCAAGATCATCTGTATACTTGCCCCGGCACATTGCATCCTTAAGCGGAGTATTTTTTAAAAATCACTCAACCTGTGTGATCCTTCAACATTCCTTTAATCGATCGGTTTGTGACTTGAATAAGCTCGTTATCAGGAAATGCCTTCCCAATCTGGCCGCTGATGAACTTTCGGAGGTGCTGACATCCCTGCCAATAAGAACCTTGTCCAGGCCCTCTGTGGTGAGACCCTGGAAATAAAGGTTTAAAGTCACCGAAGGAAGTTGCAAAATATGGTAACGCTCCAGCATCGCCTAGACCAATGGCAACAATCCAGCCAGCACGAGCAATGCTCCTGTTACTCAGCTGTGGAAAAGTGAAAGTCACACCATGTTTATTTTCCAAATTCTCTTGATACCATGGCGGGTACCCCGATGCGATGATAAGATCGAATTCCATCTTCGTGCGTTGAGTCACAGTTTTGCAATTTTCAGATGGTGCATTGATTCGCGCTTCAAAAAAGACTTTCCAAACTTGAATATATAAGACTTCGAGAATTTATCGTAACGGTATTCCCAGTAGCCATTTTGCGACCCCTTCATGTGAATGGTAGATATGAAACACATCAATATAGTTTTAAAATCCGTATTGAAGTATGTTCGCATGAGATCTAAGGCCACTGGCTTTTTGACGACCCTCACCTTTTGATGAGCACGAAGAGCCGAGAAATACTGCAAAAAGTCTTCGAAGCTATGGGCATCTGGGAGCTTGTTGAAAGACTCATACCCGGGTGGATTGTGCAAACAATTGCGATGGAAATGAAAGCATAAGTTATCTGGAAGATCGTTCCAGACAGCAGAGGCACAATAGGCTGGTTTAAAGTGAAACCACTGTAGGCAAGTTGCGATGACTCTTCTCATGAGCAAGGCCAGTCTCTGATCTATGAGGAAAATAATAATCGCCACCAATAGGCTACCAAGAGCCCAGTCTGCAGACATGACGATAAGGTAGAATGGAATCTCGTTTTCTTACTCTGCAATAATGCTGTGTACTGTAAACCGCCCGGTACTAAGCAAAGATCACAAGAAAAGATAGCATTTGAAAGCTGGGGGGGGTATCAGGAAGCGCATGGACCTATGATCTAGGTGGAGGAGGTGCTATTTTTAAACCAACTTGACAGCGCATTGGGGCGCTAACCTGGTAACGGCAAAACTAACCAGATATAGTAATTCACAGGTCGCTATAGTACATCCTCAATCCTTCAGAAACAGGCCCCGTCATCATTTCAGTGTCTGATGCGGTGCTCTTCTAGCCCCTTGAGGACAACTTTGCCCGCGCCGTGAACTTCGTTCGCCAGGCTGCAGCGCAGGGATGTCTGTCAACTGGCTGTTTTGCCTGAATTTCACTTGACGAACTGGATCCCGATGGACCCCCGCTTTGCCTCTGTATGTGAGAATTAGGAGGTCTATCTGCAACGATATCAGGAATACCTGTGTCGTGGTATTTGCCAACGCGGGTGGACCACCTGGAAAGAACTACTGCGGTCTTTCCCAAATCACCATGCCATATGCCGGCCCGCTGGTCCGTTTGGGTACTTCCATCGAAGGAATGGGGGTGGCCACCCTAGATATGGCACTGTTGGAGGATGCGGAGGAAAACTACCGCGTCCAGGCGGACATGGCGCATCCTGCTTGGTGTTACAAGCATACGCAAAGAACGTAGCATTTTAATCAACTTAGAGCTCCTTATTAGTTTTATATATATATCACGTTTAAAAATGCGAGAAAACGCGTCATTAAGATAATTTTATAAATTACGGAAGTTCATTTAAAAAGTAGTAGTACTCCTATACTAACCCCAAATACATATCTTATCAAAATATTAATATTAGCTAGCCATTTCCTCGACCTCTACCCATCGGATTTTCTTTAAAATATACTTATATAGCTACTATTATTATTAACTCTGGATTTATAATTTATATGACTATTAAAGGGGTTAAAATATAATATTGTATAGTGATTATAAGATGCCGCTTAAACTCCCTTAATGGGCTTTAATGGGGGCCTTATAGGCCCTCACGAATGGGCTGCGGGTTGGTTTGGTGCTTCGAATGTTAGGCCCACAGCCCACTGCTAGTTGAGCTTTGGGCCCGGGGTTCGGGACCTTTCATGGGCTTTGCGGAGCGCTAGTGTCAACCATGGCACAGCGTTATTAACATATTACCCGCCATACCTTTTACGTGTCTGCAACGTCACTATAGCATAATTTTGGCACTAGCAAACACTTCATGATCTCAACCCGCTGGGAAAATGAAATTATCAATCAATCAATCGACGCAAATGTTTCGGGGCGGTGCCTAGGTATTAGGAAATGCGTGTCATTTAGGGCGGAGGGTATTATATGGCTAACAATATTCAATGAACACCTCAAGCGGTGACTACTGTATCAACTATATGATATACACAAGCCTTCTATCCCCAGTGGAATGCTCTAAATCATCCCTCCTCCCACCACCCATAAGAACATCCCGCTCTTCGCCCTGATCCACAGGACCAGCCTGTTCAATGGTATAGGTTGTTTTCGCGGCCGCCCGATTCATCCTCTGTAAAAGAATACGCAGTCCCACAGCTAAAACTGCAACAACAACCATGAAAAACGAGCAAGTAGCCATGCCCCGAATATACCACGGCCCGTCAGTTTCGGGATACAATCTTGTCCCGAGCAAGGGCCCACACTGTCCGATGATATTGAGAATGGCAATGCTCGCACCCTTGCCTTCCTTTTCGACGCGGTTATCCATTGACCATGTGATGATGAGGGTGATTGCGGAGAAGAACCCGGCAGTGGCAGGGTAGACGCAGATGTAGCGAATGAATGTGTGAAGCCATGGTGACAGGTGTGAGTGGAAATAACCTGTTGCCGCGATCGCTAAGTAAGCAAGTGATGATATGAGGGCATGGGCTATCAAATATGGGCTTCTAGAGCGGCTGCGGTCTGACGCGTATGCGGTAAGGAGGACTACGACAAATGCGACGAGATAGGGAGGTGCTGAGAGGGCTTGGGCTTGTAAGGAGGAATATCCCATGCTGTGAGGGGTATCAGTTGGCTATGAAATTATGAATGGATTCTGATATAGGACATACTCTTTAATAATAGTGGGCAAAAAGACAGGCATTGAGCTGAAAGCAACGTTACAACTGAAGAACATAAACTGTAGTAGATGCGTTAGAACCTTTGCGCAATTTCGGATAGAGATAACACTCACGGCAGCCATATAAGCCTTAGGGTCCGATGCAGTCTTCCAAATTTCTCGCCAGTTAAATCGACTTCCATGCGATGGCTGATAGTCGGCTGTGCTCTCTTCAAGGCGCTGCTGAGCTACCACCCTTTGCCGGCGACTCAGGAATCGAGCTCGACCAGGGGAGTCCGGAATGAGGAACCAAGCAAATACCGCAACAATTACACTTGGGAACCCCTCCACAAGGAACAGAGTTCGCCATGGCGAGATCGGGCCGTCGCTGCTGAACCTTACAATCAAGTAGGCCAGACTGCTAGCAAAAGATGTCGCGAGCGGTGCCGCTGAGATAAACAATCCATTACGGAAAGCCAACTCATGTCTGCGATAGAATAAAGACAGGTAGAATGGGACACCCGGGCCAAAGGCTGCCTCGGTGATTCCGAGCAACGCCCGGAGAACGACCAGGCCCCCAAAAGAAGTAGCTAGACACTGGAATGATGCGACGAGGCCCCATCCACATACACAAAGAGAAATATAAATATGCGGGGGAACAACACGGTACATCAGCGTCATCCATTCGAAGAGAATGTAAGTAATATAAAAAGCAGTAAGTAGCCATTCATATTGCGAAGATGAAAGTTGTAGATCGTCTTTGAGTCCTGCTATCTTTGCATTTCCGATATCTGGGCAAACGATCAGTACATGCCTGCAATCACAGGGGAAGCAGTCCGCTATGCGAAATAACCAAACATACTCGAGCGGTCCAAGAAGGAGAGTAAGTAGAGCAGGGCCAGAAACGGGACCAGCCTTCGATCAAATCTCCTCACTACCTCGTTCTCCTCCTCCGGTGTATATTTCGGGCCTAAACCGCCGCGCGGCAGCTTCCCCTCAAGCTCCCCACTGGTATTATAGTTGCCATCACCTTCGAAATCGGATAGAGGGTCGCTGACGTCTTGATGGTCATCAAAGTTCGTCTGCAGTCGCAATGGGCCTGTGGTTGGTTTCGCGGGCCCTGGCACTGGATTATCTTCGTCCGAGGCATAAGAGACTGGAGTAAATTGTGGGTTTGAGGACGTGCTGGAGCTAGTGGAAGATGCATTATTCGCCGCGGCGGAGGGACGAAGGTCTGCCATTTCTCAGGGGAAACACGTTTTGGAGTTGTTTCAGGAGCCTGATCGGTGAGGTAGTCTATCCATTAGGGCAGAGATAACCTCTTCTCTGAGATCGAAATGAAAGAAAATAACCCCCCTCGATTCGCGAGACCGGGTGACCGATGTTGATCACCTGGGCATGGATCTCTAGGCCCGCGGGCCCCTTCTGGGACGGATTATGTCATATTCACACGTGGGTTTGTAATTTGCGCTAATATGAGAAAGGCTTAGCGCGAATCTTAGTTCTATTGGCGATCCTGGGTTGGGATTTCATACTTCAACTGTCAACTGATCTACAAGTAGGAGGATATTGCTTGTGTAATTGAGTTGATTTTTTAGTCTGAGGTTGATTGTTCTGGTACATGCAGGTTTGTACTTTTCAGAAGCAGTAGTGAAGAAAAGGCTGCCCTCATAATCAAGAACGTATCCTTCGACCAGGACCTCAGGACCCGCAGTGAGCTTAAGGACGGTAGGAGTCTAAGGCACGACTGTCCCATCCAATCCTTCTCTTGACATGGCTATGGTCCCATCCACCCTTGTGGCTATGGTCCCATGTGACACTGTCAGGGACATATCGATCCCGACGATTGCGTCTTCCGCGCTGGTCTCCGTAGGGTTTGTAGGGGTTGGGGCTGAGGCTGCCCCTCGAGTCGTTGTCCATGTGCTCAAACTTGCGCTTGCGGCCACCGGCTAGCTGGTTTGCATGTGTCTGGCTGACCTGAATGATGTCCTCGATCTCGGGAATCAGATCGTGGTCTTTGTCGGCTGACATCAGGTATCGCAGGAGATTCTCGGCCGTGTCACGGAGAAATCGGACACTGTTGGTTCGCTCGCGGTGGCTCTCGGTGACCTCAAGGATGTAGTAGTCGGCCTTGGCCTTTTGGTATACCTGAATAAGCTTGTCGACATGTTGTGACTTGGATGCGCCAGAGATCTCTGACGACTTGCTGGTCTGGACATCTTCGGTGGTGCCTTCCACACTATCGGCTGTAATGATAGGGATTTCGGAAATAGGTCCTGGAAGGCTATGTTAGAATACATGAAAGTAAATTTCATCAGGGCGCAGCGACAGACCATTGTCCAGGATGTGCTGGGCGGCAAAGTGGGCAGCAATGACAGAGTTGTTCTCCCCCTCCGAGTGGGAGTTCTTAGTTCCCAGATACTCGGCCAGATAGAATTCAAGCAGACCGTAGTGTTGCATTGTGTGTCCCTCGTCATAGAGACGAAGGAGAACACGGTCGTAGATCGTGACCTGGCCATCATCGTAGGACTGCGAGCGGTGGCGGATGGACTTGACTTGGCGCCTCAGTCCATGGAAGAGGGCTCGAGCATGCTCACGGTTGCCCACAAGCTCTTTTAGGAGCTCGCTTGGATTCATCACCACACTCCACTTTAGGTACAAGCTGTCCTCTTTAGCACGCACCCCACGCGACACGACACGCTTGGTCTCTATGACAGCCATTTCGTTAGCATGATAAGGTGATAACATTGAAGTCGAATTTGGGTGGGCTCAAGGCTAGAAGCAACATACCGCGGTGTTTGGGATGAGAAAATGGCGGCATTGCGAAGCTCCGCGCGGTGTTGATAAAGATGGCTGGAGGGGAGAGAGAGGAAAGAGAAGAAAGAAGTTCTCAGATCTGATCAAATACAACAATGGCAAGGGAAAAGGTAGATGGCTAGACTGTGGGTAACTCGGCTAATAGGGATCGTTTGTCAACTACGTGAGAGGGGAACATCGTCTTCAATACATGACGTGGAGTCAGGTTTACCAAACATAGGAGTTCATCTGGGAAATGCATAGCTTAAGCACCGAATTTGAATGTCGGGATTCCTACAGTGCGGGTGTAATATGATGACGTGTAGGGGACTATTAGTTGCATTTATCGAATATCATGTCCTATCGTATGGGCATATGTCCTATTGTATGAGAATGAATCCAGAGTACAAACGATGAAGTATCCAGCTAGGACTCAGTTTCTCTCCTTCCAGAGTTTTTCGACTTGGTCAACCAGGGCCGAGGGTTGGCTGCCTTCTCCATTCTGGGCACAGTTTTTCCATTCGTCGCTATCGCGGATGCACCAGACAACATCATCAAGACGCACTGTGCAACTAATCTTGACACCAAGTTGTTCGCCATGCATAGCACTTTCGCGTAGTAGCGCAATGCCACTGAGTGGTGGTCCGCCGTCATTGCCATCGTTCGGGTCATCATTCTGCTGGCTTGCACATTTGTTTAAGGCGTCAAAGTCAATTCCATGCTCCATTGCACAGTGGTGAACAAATTCGCGGTCCGGGATCCGGGCAAAGTCATTGATCAGACAGTTTGCGAATCCTAGCGACCGGATAATAGGGGTCCGGGGGTACTGAGATGGGAGAGACGCTTCGTCCGCAGTGGGAGGGAAAGGAAGGTTGGCCGCACAGAGCATGAGCATGTCACCGATGCATTCACCTGGGCCATGCTTGCATTCTATCTCTTCGGAATCTTTAGACACGCTATCATTATAATATTAGTCAAATGTGTAAGATAGAATCTGGTACAGAATAACATCAGTTCTTCTCCACATGTGATTTGATGCTCACCTAGCAATAAATGATAGTTTGAAGTCCACCTTGTCGCTGATTCTTTCCATGGCTGGTAGAACCAGTTTTTGCAAGCAGTCCTGGGCATCTGGGCATTTGCTCATGATGTGAGCCTCCAGCGGTATCTTAGTTTGCTCCAGTGTCTGATGTGTATCAGAATCAAAGCGTCCCAGCTGTAAGTAGTTGTTATACTCTTCTTGAGCCTGAGCTCTATAGCTCTCCGTTTTTGGAGCTATGCCGGTACATCGTGGGGAAGATGGCCTTAGAAGCAAAATGTAGCCTATAAAGAACAACGCGATGACACCGATCCGACACAAATAGGTGGTTGTGCTAGGACGCGCACGACGATTAGGGTTGTTCGGTTCAAGAGTGTCCCCATATCCCTCCTTAGAGTGGATCGGTAGTTTCTCCATGCTGAGATAAAATCAGAAGTGACGTTGTTTTGATAAGATCATGTGGAGAGGTCGGGCGGAGCTCTGGAGGGGTGCCAAGGTCATTACGTAAGATATTCCCTAAGCCTTTTATGGACAAAGTATGTAGATGGATACATATGGCTAGGTGAGCCCCAGCCATTATTGTTAATTAATCATAAGGATACAGCCCTACAATTGTTACTATTGTTTTGGCTGAAAGGCCGGTAAGACATTTTCCCCTCCTAAACGCTTAAACAATCACCAAGGCCATTCGATCCATTGTATCCGTGCACACCTTCATCCGATCAGGCTGGGCTCCGACTTCGGAGGCGATTTAGATGGGGCATCGACTACTCCGTAGCTTAAAGTTTCAAATAGCCCCATGTCTAGAATCACTGGGCTTGGTCGGGTATGGTCTCTGGACAGACCGTGCATAATGGCTTGGGATCGCGTGCTTTTGAGGCTCGTACATGAAACCTTGATTAATCAATTCTATGATAGAATTGTACCAAACACGAGAAGCATCGGACTATTTGCCGATGGGCAGATGATCAACTATGACCAACTATGGGCAACACCAAGGTAAGGCAGTTTGAACCGACCCCAGTCAGATCTGACAGCCTGATGTGGCGGGTGCCAGCGAATGATCGAGACCGAGACCATGCAAATGGGTTCGTTCCTGTTGGGTCAAAATGTAGATGCGCATTCGTCTGAATACGGGTATGTCCGGCCCGATCACCACGCGAGTGCCACGAGTAGTGTATACATGAATCGAACTTAGGCGAGTCTCGTATCGAACGAATAGCAACATTGGAACACCATACTTTGGTGCGTTTTTTTCCAGGCCAGAATCCTTTGACCCCACCAATGTTCCTCTTAAAGAGGTGTATTACTTTTCAACCGATTGGAACTCGCCTCCAAACGCCGCATAGGCTTGGGCTTTGTCTAATCCCGAGACTGCCAAGAATGGGGAAATCGGCTTGGCTCTCTGGGATAATCTTCTGCTCTTGAAAGTAGAGCAGGGTTTAGCCGGATATATTTAAAGTAGGGTTACATAGACACCGAGAGTTGATTTTAGAAAGATGCCAAAGAGGGGAGATTAAAAGTAGAGTTTTCTTAATCCAATAGAAAGTCAAGGGGATACTTAGCTTGCCCCCGAACAACGTCGCATCGCCTCGTGCCTTCCGATGGTCGCATCTCATCTCTTATATATTTACTGTTTTTCTTTCTTTCTTATGACTTTTCAAGCTTATAATCTGTCTAATTTTTGAGTTTCTGGACCTTTCTATCTGATCAACATATCACATCTGATACGAATCATTTCATCCCCCCACTTCTGACCTCCGACTGTTCCCCGACACTGTCCTTCCAATCACTGCAGTACTTACTTCAGCCAAAACAGAAAAGGTACCTAACAAATTTCCTATATTCTTTTATTTCTTTCTGTTTTCTCTTTTGCTTTTCCTCCTGTCTCAAAGCAGGGAGCTTTATAACTCCATTCTTCAACAACTCCCTCAGGGCCATCTAGGGATATTTCCCTACAACATAGCCCAAAGATCCCCCGATCCCCCGTATATAGTCTATCATCTCCCACCCTTATCCCTGAGAAATATTATTTGCGTGATCAGCGCAATTAGTACATACCGAAAATTCCAGGGTATGTACGGAATAAAACATAGATGGAGATTGCCCCTTCTGGCATGATCGTCGTGTTTTCCCTTTTTTTTTTCCCCGCAGCCCAAACGACCTGCAGACCGCGTCACCGAAATATTTCCTTCGCAACCTCGCTAACACAACAAGTTTAGCTCTTGAGGCATTGGATTAGCTCCCTCGCTAGCTTTGTCTCCACAATTCAAGGATTTTAAGGATAGGGTGCCCTGTCTCTATTCCTAAACATTCCAGACCCCTACACGTCACTATTGACATAGCTGTGTCAGCTCATTTTGTCTGGTATTCAACCATTTGGAATAGCGATTTCTTTTCTTTTCTTTTCTTTTTTTTTTCAAAAAAATTTCGGATATATCTTCCATTTTCCATCATGGCCTCGGTCAATTCAAAATCGTCCAAGAAGGATGAGGACGAGGAGCGCGAAATCATGCACGACGATTTGATTGACGATGAAGAACATGAGGATGACAGTTCGGAACTAAACGCCATTCAACAAGAATGTCTGGCGCACAATCAACAATTGGAAGATTTCTTGTCACCAATGTCCCTGGATGAGGCTGTGCTGTATAAACTCGCCCGGCGCTTTTCCACCACATACCGCAATCTGGCCCTGACATCGGACCAGCAATTTTTGCCAACACCCGTCACTCAACTTCCTACTGGTCGGGAAACCGGGCGCTATCTAGCGATTGATGTAGGAGGGAGCAACCTTCGAGTTGCTTTTATCGAATTGCTTGGAGAAGCCGTGGATTCCGATGTTCGACCTATAGACGCCACGGAGAGATCACGGGACACCATCCGGAAAGCCCAGCGCCAACGAGTAAAGCGAACGCTGGAACGAGCTTGGCCTATTCAAGAGCATTTGAAGATGGACAAGGCTGAAGATCTCTTTTCTTGGATCGGTGATTGCATTGCGGAGGTGGTAGCGGAGAGTCTATCATCGGATGCTACTAAGAAGGATATCCCCGCCGAATTAGATATGGGAATCACATTCAGTTTCCCCATCATGTGAGTTCTTTTCCTAATGTGCTTGTGTTGCTCGTCTTCCCGGATTTTGGGGCTCCTGCTACCAAGGTCAGTTGTTGTGTGCTAACCAAGCCCAGGCAAGAATCATTGGCAGAGGCCACATTAATGCCCATGGGAAAAGGCTTCGCTATCTCATCAAATCTTAATCTTGGAAATATCCTTCTGAATGGGTATGAAAAACACACAAGGCGACCCGATGATGAAGACGAACCTTCAACCAAACGTCGAAAGCTCTTCGCATTACCAAAATTGAAAATCCAAGCCATCACCAATGACACAGTAGCTACGCTAGCTTCCCTTGCGTACAAGGTCAAATCTCTACCAAACAGCAGAGTCGCCATGGGTATCATTGTGGGCACTGGCTGTAACGCAACCATCCCAATGAAGCTCAGTGCATTGCACGAATCTAAAGCCAAGAGTGTGAACGCAATGGAACCCAGCGCTGTGGAGACTATCGTTAACACCGAGTGGACTATTTCTGGTGCTGCGCCACCACTCAAGGAGCTGAATGTGACCACAAAATGGGACATTGAGCTGGACCAGGCCTGTGCACGTCCAGGCTTCCAGCCATTCGAATACATGACCGGAGGCCGCTACATTGGTGAACTGATTCGCTTGATCCTATTCGATTATCTCACAACGGTCGCTGAATTATCAAAACGCTCCCTACCTGCAAATCTCATCCAAGAATACGCCCTGACAACAACATTTATCTCCGACCTTGTCGCCAAATCCCGATCTGACAGCGACCTCGCTAAAGCCTTGAACAAATCCCTCCCTCCACCAGAGAGCAGTGACTGGCGCTGGGATGCCCGAGCCGCGGGAGCATTCCGAAAGATCGCTCGTGCAGTACAGAGACGGTCAGCTGGGCTGATTGCCGCTGCGGTGGTTGGACTCCTAGCCTGTGCTCGTGAGATCGAGCTGAAGGAAGACAGCAACAGCAGCTCACCTGAGAATCCTGCTTCACCTCAGAGCAACGGCGACGCCATCACTGAGTTCGTTGGTGCACCGGACGCTGCGGCTGCAAGTCTCAACTCTGCCGCTGTCGCTGCCAACCATGCAGCCCAGGAACATGTCGTCCCTGTCCTCGACCCTACGCCAATAGATTGGCAGTCCGGTCCTGAAGAACTCGTCGTGGCTTACACCGGTGGCATTATCCAACACTACCCGCAATTCAAGGAGATGTGCCAACAATATATTGACCGTCTTATCATGCGGACTGGTCCACAGCGAGGTGGGAAGTCAGTTTTCTTACGGGAAGCATCCGACGGTGGTGTCATTGGCGCTGGTGTTTTGGCTGGCATGGTTGTGCGGAAATGAGATTTCTATGAAACGCTAGCAAGCATTTGTTTTCTTTTTTCTTCTTTCTTTTTCCTTCTTTGGGTGGAGTTCAGCAATGCGAAAATGGCCGAAAATAGGTGGTAATGGGACAATATCTGTTTCTTTTTAAATTCGAGTTGGGGCTCACGGCATAGAAATGAGATTTGGTTTCTGCCACTGGGATCCTATTTTGGACAGTGGTAATTTCGTTGATTTACGCTTTCATTGGATTTGGACCAGTCCATTCCTCGTCCCCATGATATGGTTTGCTATATTTATGGTCTCTCAACTTTTCTGTCGAAGTCCAACCCCCGGAGCGATATTTCACCGCCGATCAAAGCATGGCATTGAAGCCCAGCCTATGAGGCACTGCACCGAGCATTAATATGACATGCATGCAACTCTCTCGCTCTCGTTCTCACCAAGAAGCCTGCGCATTGCAATGAAGTCCACCCCAACCAGGAAATGAAAGCGTTCCGATGGCACATGGCTAGGAATGTTCCAACTATTGAGAGTCAAGAACTTCACAGCGAGGGCATCGTGACTGATTGCGCGGCTCCACCCAAGGAAGCATAATCAGAGAATGCAGGCACATCCGAGGAGCGGAATGCATTTGATTATGCATGACCGTTTATCCTTATCAAAGAACCTCACATGCACATATTCGGAATACTAATTAGGCAAAATCAACCTAAGGCAGGCCTGAGCATCCTAATCTATGTTGTCGGAAACAAAGTTTAAGAAGTCTGGTCCTGATGGATATATGTAACTCTCGGGCACGGAAGAGAACGATGAGCTGAGAACATTCTTCCCCCGCGTATATTGCCAAAGCATATGAAGCCAAGCTTGCATTACAGGACGTAATACCTCGCTGGTATTTATATCCGTGAAATTTGAGAGATGATCAAGATTTGTTCTTATGATATGTTGATGTCGAAGATTGTTTCAAATTAATCGGAACATGTTGTTTCGCACGCCGCGCTTCATTGCATTCGGTTTGCCGTCTTCATATTCAATTCCACAGGCCCCTCCTGCTCCAGACATTTGTTCGAGCCGCTCGCGAAGCTCAGCATCAGCTTGGGAGACGGTTTTGACTGTGGGTGGGAGCGTGCGGCGATTATTATCTTGGTTCGAGGATTTCTCTGATGTCTGATTGCTTTCTCCTTGCTTCGACTCTGTATTTTGGTGACTTTGGGAGTCTATAGTTCCAAAACAATGCGTGTTAGCTTGAGATGGGCTTTTGAACTGAACTGACCGACCTTGAGCTTCCGATGCTCTGAACAAGGTTGTTGATAAGGATCGTATACCAGTAACATGCAATCGACTGGATAATGTTTTATTTCGAAAGGATAGAGGCCCCAATCCTTTCACAGTCATGCTGTATTAATCCTCGAGCTTGTTCCAAATTTGTATGTTTACTGATAAATCTGTGAGGTCGAAACACATGTCGAAACACTGACGCAATTCAAGATAAAGATTTACACGTGACTATAAGAAGGTCACGTGTTGATGACCGCCTCCGCGATTCGGCAGGCGATCATGAACTTGCTCTTGTCACTCACTCCTCCGATACCATTTTGACGAGTCTGCCACTAATTCATCTCAGGATGGCATCTGTAGCTTACTATGAGCTTTACCGTGGCAGCAGGTAATATACCCGACGAAACGAATCGAATGCCCCAAAGCTGACTGAAGGAACATCCAGCCTCGGGTTATCCCTCACCGACACCCTCGACGATCTGATCAATGAAGGCCGCATCGAGCCCCAGCTAGCGATGAAAATCCTCGGGACCTTTGACAAGATTGTCACCGAAGTCTTGGCGGACAAAGTTCGGGCCAGACTCACCTTCAAGGTAACTCATTTCACGTTCAAAGCACTTGCCCAATGGGCCATGGTTTGATCATAGTTCGATGAGGCTAACATATACATTTCCACCAATTTTAGGGTCACCTGGACACCTACCGATTCTGCGACGAAGTCTGGACCTTCCTGATTAAGGATGTCTCGTTCAAGCTGGACAACCAGACAACTGTGTCCGCGGACAAGGTCAAGATCGTGAGCTGCAACAGCAAGCGGCCTGGCGAGGTGTAAGCGGAGCCTTGCATGGACAGAGATACTGGCGTTTTATTTTGTTTCCCTCAAATGGTTGAATGGGCGTTCTACCGGCAGTCCGTTCTTGATTTCGATGATATATCCTGCACGAGGCGTTTGAGGCGGTCCCAGTTCTTTTCATCTTGCATTACCAATGCCCAAAATGGCATTAGATACCCAAAAGAATGAGTTGCATACTTGCAAATTTTTCCATTTCGTAGGGAAGCCCCAAATTAAAGGTTTGCGTTGCGCGGAATGCGGGTGACCTCACCTTATCGCCCGTGGATGCCTATCAGTAGCTCTCTTTCCCTCATTGTAATCTTTTGCTAAGATCGCGACACCAAGCGACGTCTTGATTTCCCTTATATTATCTTGAATTATGCCCAGGACATTGCCCTGGCTTCGCGCTGAGAATAGAACTCCTGTGAAAAAGGAGTCAACACCGCGGAAGCGCGTGAAAACGGAACCCAGTCCTGATCACAACCTCACTCCCAAAAACCCTCGAGTTTCTCCCCCAAGGCGCGATTTCTTCAGGTCCTGTAGGTTCTTTATTTGGAATATCTGTAGCCAAATACCAAGTCTGATTGCTTTATATAGCCCAAAGCCCGCCGACCTCTCCAATCAGACGCTGTCCCTCCGAAGAGTACGATCGCAAACAGGCCCCGCGCAACTAGAGAAATTCGCTAATATGCACGTTATAGATTCCTGATCGAAGGAATTCAACACGATGATGGCTGGGTCATGGTAGAAGACGAGTTCTACGCCGTCGCACAAGCATTTACTCAACATCTACACCATGCGGAGTACCTGCGACGGAGAAAGCAAGTGAAAGCCGATAATGCAGCCGGGATCGGAGAAATTGAGAGGCCTACAGACGGCCGTACCCCACTTCCAAACGAAGTTGAACGGAAAAGGGAAACCGAAGCGCTGAGGGGGCGACAAAAAGCCGGACTTGCGCAGATCGGACACGGAGGAGTCGACGAGAAAGATGAAGCTGAAGATGATGAGAGATGGGCTGGAACACATCTCCATGATCTGATGACGAGCCCACGAAAAACTCGATCCTTAGCTGGAGTTCACGCGCCCAAGTCCTCTACTAGAGCTGCGGCGGGCTTTGGACAGGCGCCTACTTTACGTACTGGACGAGCCCGGGTGAGCAGTATAGGGAGTGTGACTGCAACATCAAGAGCACCAGAAGTTTCATGCATTGAACTAGATGAAGAGACGGCCTCGGGCTCGGACGATGATGATCTCGACCTAGAAACCAATCCAGTCGTGCTCCCACCACCGAGAAGAACAAATGACACTCCACGAAAAAGTCAGACACACGATGAGACAACACCACGAGCCCAGCGGCAATCTAAAATACAAATCATGTCTACGTCAAAACCAAACGTGAAACCAGCACATGGGCGGCCCAGTCCAGCGAACGCGTACAAATCACGAGTTCAATCGCTTTTTGATGACCTTGATGAACTACCAGAGTCATCTAGGATAAATAGTACTATCTCTAACAAGTCCAAGGAACCTCCTTCAAGACATTCACCTGTGGCAGGCGGAAAAAAAATTTCAGATGCAAAAAAATCCCGGCACAATGAAGTGCCAACTTTCTTGATGTGACCATCCACGGACCAATCCACAATTTCCCTATCAACCCTCCAGTTCGGTACTTCGCATTTCCTTCATCTTGATCGATTCGGCCAAGGCCTCAGTTTCGTGACCTGCAGCTGGGCTCGACTTCCACCATCGGGGTAACTTCACGCGCTCTCGGAGGCGGATGACAATTTCACGCTCATCCTTCGGACATGGGCCCGCACCTTGCTCTTCGTCGACGATGGTAGAGCTACCATTTCGATCATCGTGCCGTCTTTCTCCACGGTCGCTGTGCGGCTGTCCTGGGACGTGAGCGTCCTGTGATTGATTGGTCAGATGTGAGCGTTCTGTCGGATTTTGGCTGGGCGAGAGAACTGACTCGGCATCGGAAAAATAAGCAGGCAATTCTTCTTTTCGGAAGTCAGTGGGAGGACCCTGTTTGATAAATTTGTCAGCGACTTCTTTTGCAACGACAGCCCATTTCCCTGATTTCTACTCGACTTACAATTTCAATAATCCTTCCCTTGTCGCGTCTGAGAGGTGCCTTTAGGCACCGGAAAATTTGCCGAAAGCATTCCATATTGGATCGATGGTGTTTCGATTGATCCAGTCGGAGGAAAAGGAGCTTTTATGAAGAGCTAGACAGTTCGTAGGAGTTTGGAACAATGGCGATTCCGGCTAGTATGTCCTTGAATGCGAACAAGGAAATGAAAGGAATAAAGGCAACGATTGGACGTGAAACAAATGCTATAAAACGAATGACAAGGCGAAACGAGAGGATGGGGATGACAGCACCCAAAAAAAAGGAAAAGGAACAAAAAAAGAAAAAGGTCACAACTGCTCTACACCATTGAGGTGTGCTTAGAGAATGAGAGTCAAAGAAAGGCCGGGCGAGAGTACATATATAGTACGTACGGAGTTATGCACATCTATGCTATTCCCGGCGTGTCAGGGACAAACCGATCCACAGTCTCGCTCCGGTTGAACTAGGCGACAGCCGTACCTTTGGCATGGACAGGATGACAGGCTCGGCAGGACTCCAGTCTGGCAGTTCGCTCCCCTGGCGGCAGCAGTGGGTCCTCCCTGGGGCCTGGATTGCTTGGGATTGGCTTTGGGCAAAGAGTTCCGAATGCTTGGAGTCCCTTTGACCTATTCCGGCTCTTGCTAGGAATTCAAATGTTTATCACCCGAGCCGATCGTTTCTACAGATCTCTATCTCTCTATATGCGGACAATATACCCACGATCTGCTGCAACTCATCGGATGTAATACAGCAGATGGGTATTACAGGCGGCAATCATGACCTGCAGGCTGCAGGGAAGATATGCTGGCATTAGAGACCCATGCAGATTCGGTATTCGACCCTCAGTGGATCGAGTGGAAAGCGGCCCAGACCAAAGGGGTAAAAGGGAGAAGAAGCAAAGAGGTCCCTCGTGTTCTGGCGAAACATATCCCTCTCATTCTTCGTGTTCCGTTTTCCATTCTGGGATTAGAGACTCATCTCTAAAGTTTTGTACAGCCCGTTTCCCCGAGTACAGGATATTTCAATAATAGCCAGCCGCCGATCCCTTAAGTCCCCATTTACCGGGTCGGATATGTGCATGAATGAACCCTGTGAGGGTCTTGGAAGCTCGCGGGAAACGGGATTCCTTGTCCCTAGCTCTGGGGAAAATCGATTTTTCTCATGCAAGCTCATTAGCTCAATTGGAATGTCTTTTTGCCTCGTTTCCTATGTCTTTGTCTCGGAAACCAAGCGTTCTTGAGACCCGGTTCTCGGCAATCAGTTTTAGTCATTTCTTCCAAGGATGCATCGTCGATCACTAATTCTGTAGCCGTGTCGATCGATCATAAACTTGGAACTGACAGGGATGATCTTACGGGTTACCTCATTAATCAGGGTTAGATATGTGCCCATATCCGGAGTATTGACTGCGACCCCGGTATATTTGGTAGACCTGATCATGCAGGTCAAGTGTATACACAATTTCAGAGACTGATTAAGACAATCGTAAGTCCTTTCCCGTATTAGCATTAGTGAGATATCGCTACATGCACAAATTTCAACCATCTTGGCAATTCCGAAACAAGGCATGTTTCTCGACTCAGTTTCCTTTGTTTCGCTATAATAGTAACCCCGCGCGTAAAAGGTTCCAGAAATACCATCAATTCAATCGAAACAAAAGACCTTGCGGGTGGCTGCGAGGCTCGGGAATGGTTGGCGTGTTTTTATTATTTCGCGTCTCCCTTGCGTCGGAGCAATGGCAAGTCAAAGAACAGCTCACAAAGGTCAGTGTAGCTCAGCACAAGTCTTAGATAGTACTTCGTACCTATTCTCATATTATTAATTTCAATATGAAAGACATAAGAACCAATTCAACTTTTTATATTTTTTTAGTCACTATAATCTCGCTATGTTGGATAATTGTTGGTTGTTTCATCTGGGCAAACAGAGTCGAGCCCTAACTTAAATGGAACCGTAGGGATGGGGAATCCCCAGACTTTGAGCTAAGTCTGACTGAAAGTATGAATAGCTTAAAGATACGGTCATTGATATATTTACGAGAACTCAATTTAATCATGTATTGAATCCAATATATACTATTCCAGCAAAGGTCAAAAACATGAAAGAGTGCCAAGCTCGGCAGTGGTATGTATTGCCGTCCTCTCAATGCAAGGTTCTTCTAGATCTGGGGTCCAAAGAGTGCTACTAGTACGGAGTATACGGAGTACTGTTAGCCCATCGGCACTCCCCGAAGCTAAAGCTTGGCTAACATTCCTGGCTATGAAATTTATTAAACTCACTAGCAAATTGGAGCATTGCTACTTTGCCCGGGAATGTATTTCCGTGCGTTGAGGATCCATTCTTGCGGGACCTTTGTACACAAAGGGCGTGACCTTTGCGGGCCAACCCACAAACCCTTCAAGTTCATGATCTTAAAAAGTTTAGGTCAACACAAACACCAAGCTTGGATTGGTGGAAAAAAAAAACAGCGCGCCCACTGTCCCACTACGGAAAGCTTCAATAACTGAATATGTACTCAATACTCTGCACTGGAAAAAGTCCGTGGGCTGCCTCAAATAATGGTATATATACATCGCACAAGCCCCTGAGCCGGGCATATATTTAGAGCATGCTACATCGGGCAAATGAATTCATCAAATATATCAGTCTTGTTCTTGTTGATGAATCGTTCAAACTGGCATTTCGTTTGAGTTGAAATGACCCAAAGATAATTCGCATCTCAAAAATTCAAGTAGACTTCGGTGATGATTCATCTTTTGTCGTATCAACAACCCCGCTTCCGTCGCATGTTGGGCAAGTCCTTTGCGACTTGTCTGTGGCAGGTGCTAGGCCACACAATCTGAACACCAAGGTTATGATGGTCGGGACCAAAAGGATATGAAGGAGAACAAAAATGGCGAAAGTTTGGAAAGGCGCAGCCTCCAGTGAGTCGATGATAAAAGTGGCGAACGAACGCACAAGTGTTTCCAGGGATGTCACTGCCATCATTCTGGTCGGATGGTCCGGGGTAGAGAATAACGTGTGATTCAGAGAAAACGAACTCGACTAGGACGCTCGGAAGGCGACGGGATTATAGACTCGCGATTAGTACGCTTCTGCCTAAATCATCCCTAATCAACTAATTTCAGTTCTTTGTTTGCTTCTTTTTGGCTCTAATTTGAAACAATCTACGAAGATGTGCGACGTATGCCCCGGATTTATAATGGGCGACGTGTCGCGAACTCAGACTATATATCTGGAGCCAGCTCTTTTCTCAATGACCGTTGAGGTGCCTCCCGAGGCAGCCAACAGATCGTGAACATCTTCAACCATGTCCGGATCATTTGCGTCAAACTTCTTGGCGTAGGGTACCTCAGTCAAAATGACAGCCTTTTCCTCGTCGCACTAGTTCAATTGAGCGGGGCGACCTATTTAGTATTCACCATACATAATAGTAAGTCTTTTTTTTTTAAAAAATAGACCACTTAGGATAAGCATGTCTCGGAGCTAGCCAGCATCTAATCAGGGTCTAAAAAAAATGGGTTCATTGCCAAAAAAAGAGTCGAAGCTGTCTTTGAGAACTTCAGAGAACTCTATCAGTGAAGTCGATGACTTGTGCTTTCTCAATGAGCCCGTCAAGAGTTTTGACGAAGGCCAGATGAGACGGATCGCTTTGTACATAATAGTCTCGATCTGCGGCGCTTGTAAACTCTACGACAAAGGCATGTGTAATTCCATTCTATCACACATTAGTAAAGTTTCCTCAAAGTACTCCGTCCTCCAGACTCTCAGGGAAACTTACCTGGATGCCCTCGGGGGAGTTATCCTTCCCACCAGATGCCGATTTGATATAGGGCTGTTGTGAGGTGGGGTGAACGCAATTATCCTTGAGAGCAAGCATACGCTCGCAGGCCTTTTGGGGTAATCGTTAATATCCATTATGAAGTGTTTATTGTTCACAGTCAAGTTCATCTTCGTTGTAATCTTTTGGTAAAACTTACATCATGAACGACCTCAGTAGCCACTTCTGGCTTGAACTGGAAAAGAACGATATGGGTAATGGACATGCTGAATATTTCTTCTGTATAATATAATCTTGGAAGAAGGTCAAAACAAAGACTTTGTTAGGAGCGGGGTAGGATCACAATTTGGATCACATGATCGAGTACTTTTAGTTGGCAGAGGGTCTCTCATTCTCTTGAAGATGCGAAATGAAATGAACGATTGGATGGAGGGTAGAGAGACTCCTCGAAAACAGCACAAGTGTTGATCGATGTAATGCCCAAGGCACTAGCACGGACTTCTTAACTGCTGTGTAACAACTTGTGAACTATGAATTCATTGTTTATAAAACCCCTAGAGATATCAGCAATATAAAGCCTATGTCATTGACACTGCCTGTAAGATGCCTTAGACCAGGCCCAAAGAAATGCTGATATCGCCGAAAATAGCCAGCTTAAGGAAGAGTTCCCTTCTTCTTCTTCTTCTTCTTCTTCTTCTTCTACCCCTGTCAAAACTGTTACATCCCTGCCACTATCACCTGCGTTAAATCTGGCTAGGCTTAGGGAGTATTTATTATGATCGGTAGATGGCTGGCGGCTAGGGTATATTTCGCGCGCCCTAACTCAGAGAGGGAAAAGGGCGAAGTTGGCTACACCTACCGCAGCATATGTTCGAAGGAGATCCGCCGGGTCGAGGAGAAGATCCTGGATCGCGCATAATATATGCAGGAGATCATTTCGTGCTTTATCCACCGCCCCGGCGGTAGGACCATCGAGATTGGGCAGTCAGCAGCGAAAGAAGGCTCTTCAAGGCCGTGTCCTAATAGCAGCGGAGCTCGTGGGCTTTCTTGCATGCCGGTTGCGTTGAGGAAATCACCAGGCTTGAGGCTGACTTCAGATGATCCCACAGAATATGTCACATTCAAAATAGTTGATGGCTCAGGGGGAACAGTGCTAGCAGATGCTGCAGTGGCGGCCGCTGCAATCACGAAGAGACCAAGAACCAGACGCATCCTGGTGTAAGGAAGAGAGTAATGGGTGGGTTGAACAACGAGAAGTAGGGGGGGAAAAGAATAAATAACTGAGGCTGGAGCGATTGGTTTAAGTAGAAGCCGCTGGCCCCTTTGTTAGTTACCAAAAGCTTTGCCGATAATCCATGACCAGACAGAACAATGCGGTTGGATCATTGTCGGTCTGGCTTTGGCTAGTGTTTGGGGCCTCTCTTGCATGAGGCCCGGGAGATTAAGTTTGTAACAAATAGAGTCAAAGTGCACATCACAGAGAAACAACGATTCGATTAAGCTTCTATGAATACTTTAGTTGTAAATACATAGTGGTCTCGGCCAGTTAGCTAGAAACCTCTGATTCTCGACGAGGATGACGAAAATGGGCTGTAGGTGAACCCGTAACAGGATTACCTTGGTCATAGTCTGAGTGATATCCGGTTGTCATCTTCGCATTCGCAATATGGTCGGGGAGAGGGTCAAGGCCACTGTAGTCTTTCATGCTAAGGTCCGTAGATACTACGGCACCCTGGGTGATCCTGAAAATTGTTGAAAATTTACTACTATAAGAGCCATCGTTTGTGAAGTATAGCAAGATTCCTGCGGCGATACTTAATGCAGTGGCACCAAGTGCAGTGCCATAAGCGGCCCACAGAATCGATCGGGTGTAGACGTAGATATTGCGGTAAGAGGTGATAGTCACATTCGTTTCTGGCATGTCATTCATTGTGTAATTGGGCCTATCGTGCGTTATTAGTTTGCTGTGGGGCTTAACATTTGGACCATTACTACATACTGGAACATTCTGGAGCTCATAAGGGAAAATGTGACGTCCTGAAAGAGTTCCTCAAGGGCTTTTGATAATGGAGTGGACGAAATATTCAACGAGCTGACAGATCTCGATTTCCAGTAATCCGTAAATGGACTGCTGATATTGGAGCTCGTAATAAATTGAATGGAACGCATCTCTTCTGTTTCCATCAATCTTGTTGATATGATACTGGTGTTCGGATTCTCTGAGTATGAAAAACTCCGGTCAGTGCCGCTTTTCGGGTTCGCGACGATGGCAATAAAGTTTTTGATCGATCCAAATAAGAGACTGCCGAAGGCCTCCATCAAAGACTGGTAAGACAGACACTCCATCAGTTGAGGGTTATGTATGAATGAAAGATTCGAAGACACCAGGGAACCGTTGTCGTAGTTGGCAATAGCGTCAACGAGGCCAACACCATTAAGAATCGTCTTATTTATCACATGAATCGTCTGTTCTCTATTGATGTAGGTGAGATCAGCCTGGTATGATGCATTGTGGAGCAAACAACGTAGAATCGTTGAATTTTGTACGGCTTTGTCCACGTTCTCCACAGCACTGTCATATTCGGCATATTCCATAGCGCGAGGGAAGATAGCAACAAATAAAGATAGAGGTGCTCCGTGAACGAAAGGGTTTGTTGGAGTCGAAATTCCCACGTTGACACCCTCCGGATCTCTGAGTTCGGGACCAAGCTGAATAGAGCGTTGTATGTACGTATCATTCCCATTTACTTGATAAAAGGGAGTGGAACCTTTCGGATCATCTGACTCTGGTGCCCAAGAAAGATACCCGTATCTAGTCAAGCTAGAAACTTCCGGTCCATATAGCTCAGATACCTTCATCGCTTGAGCAACATTTTGAGTGATATAAGCACCAAGGGTTGAGTTCACGTTGTCACAGACAATACTAGGACCATGAAATTCCACTGACCACGAAGAGTTGACAGCTGGAGGCTCTATTGGCAGAATTGTTCCTTGTGTCGCGACACTGTTGACAACCCTCTGGGTTTCTGGCGTGGGACCACTGTATCCGCTAAGCCATCCATTCTGGCCAGTCGAATTTGTGAAGAGGGCAGAATTGAGATCGGCAAAATTCGCGCTTGTAAAATCGACACGAGGGATTCGTCTTAACGAATGCTGGTCAATTGAGGCTAAGTGAACACTTAATGTAGCCGGCGATATCATCGACGCCACAGGTAGTAGCCAAACTATAACAGCAAGAGTCATGCTGATCGGAAAACGCTTCCACAACTGCAGATTGAGGATTGTGAAGCCATTCTTGAGAACGGAGAGAAGATCGTCGATGGTACCGATTCCAGTTCTGTGGCCTTGAATCGACTTCCAAGCAGATTGGTCAAAGACCGTTGAGACTGACAATCCTAGAGAGCTCTTCACTAGGAAGGCAAAGAAAGTGCCCAGAGAAACATAAACTTGCTGGTCAGATAAATTCAACGAGGAATTTAAAACGCCGAGTGGTTGACCATTCACCACAGGTTTTCCATTCAAGCTTTGATAAAAGGCGTCATGGCCAAGAGCAAAGGCAACACCGGCCAGAAGCGCTACCACCATGAGAATGACAGCGGAACATTTCAGGTTGAATGGAAACACCGCCATATTTGACGGAACTCTAGAAGGGAGGGCTCGGTGTGTATACTAAAATCGAAGAATTTGGGGAAGATAAGAAAGGAAAGAGTGAGTACTGAGTGAAAGAGAAAAGCATGAATTCTTCATGAAGGCAAGTCGAGTAACTTCTCTCTGTTCTGGCTAAGTCCCAGGGCTGGTAAGTGCGTCGGGCACCCTAGAAATTGTCTTACTACCCTCTCTACCCCGTACTCCCCCTGGCAACAATTCTGTCCATGTAAATCCCGCCGATCAGTTTGCGCTAGTAACAAAATGTCTTTTAAAACAACCGAGTACAATATACTGCTTAGTTAGGAAAGCCTAGGATTGATGATGTTTGCCATATCAGCTCTAGTATTCTTTTGTAAATGAACAGTTACTATTATACAAGAGGCCCTACTCATTCAAATTTAGGAAATATGTAGGTTTAGAGAGTATCAAGTATTTCGTGGTAAATGCATTACAGAGCGTAATTAGAAATTATCTCAGGCTTGGCGGAGCTACTCCGTACAGCATTGGGATTTCTTGGTATTACTCCAACCAAAAGACTTCTGCGACATCGGATCATGAAGATGTAGATAAGTTTTGGTCTTTGTCCTTATAATCTAAAAAATTGTCAATTCCAGAATTATAGGTGTCAGATATAACTTAGTCCCCATACAATATAGGTCTCTTTTTCTGTGATTCTTCAACTAGAGGAGAGGCGCACGTGCGAAAGCCAAGAGTACCTAGGTAGTAGGCTGTTCTCTCCCCTGGCCAATCGCTTGCTTCCAGCCTCTTTGGCGGGGACTGAGCTACAGTACATACTATAATGGTACCTCAATTTTCTAACCCCTGCCCCTCCCCCTCCCCCCGCCTTCCCAGTGATTTTGACCGTGCCAATAAATAGCGTTTACCAACAACAAATAACAACAGCAAAAAGATATCCAATGTTTACAACATCGGAAGAGCAAAAGATGAGATGACCGACGCAGGGATCGAACCTGCAATCTCTTGATTCGTAGTCAAGCGCCTTGCCATTGGGCCAGCCGGCCATGCTTGTTGTAAGTTTTGGCCCAAATGTGCACTATAAGCGAGAACAAAGTGGGACCAAGCCTGAATGCGGTCCACACCCACCAGGGTTGGTTGATGTGAGTTTAGTTGGTTTTACTGGTATTTCTCTATCAATATCCCGTATTATATAGCAGGTTAATCCAAATAACAGTTGGTTTTTTGCTTCAATTTTGAGGAATTGGGTCAATAAGCTGTATCACGTGATTTTGCGTAGTCTGGTGTTATTAGTGCCTCAGGCTCTGAGGGATGAATTTGTTGGAACTTGAAAGTGATAGCTTTGAGGAAGCATACGACTATACGACTGCATCCATCTGTCACCTAAACATATTTCACGTCAATATATTTATCACCCATGCACCAGGTGATAATGCCTACATTTGACGCATCCATAACCTGGCAGGCGTTAGAACGACTCGCCGAGGGGAAGGTCTGGTTAAGAACAAGAACAAGAACATAGGTGTACCCAGAGTCATGCAAACCCCTTCTAGAACTAGGAGAATAGACATTGATTGGCTCAACCAAGTAAATAGTCGAGTGGTACATACTCGCCGCCTCCATACCAGAGACGGCCTCTCCGAATGACCAGGCCCTCTTGCCCAACAATCCATTCACCCCCCTCCCTGATCGCACCCTCTTTTGGCCAATACTCATTTTCCAACTTTTGGTTGATTTCTTCAATTTTATCAATCAACAGCTTGACGCGCGAATGATCGACCGTCTCTGCGCCATCTGATCCCTTAACCAGAAACCCGTCCTGGGAGATGAACCTTGCGATAGTGAGATGTGCCGAGGGAACAATATAACGCGAAGCAACAGGGACCTTAGTTTGTCGCACCATGTCAAAGACATCTCGGCGGAGATGGTGATATGTGTAGGGCTCAGTATCGCCACTGGATTCCGCCTCTAGGCACTCACCAGCAGCTGGAACAAAGCTGAGCGCCAGTGCGGCGGAATCAAAGCTTACCATAGGCTTGATAAGACGTGTAGGGCGGCTGCGTGGGTATGCTGCAATATCTGCAGATGTGACATCCTTGCATGACAGGAGAGTCTGGACAAGTTCTTCAATTTGATCTTCCGTCAGGGAATGAGCAGCTTCCAAGACAGTGGTGTGAAGGTTTTCAGGTGGCATGAGCCAGAGCGCTATGGCCACTCGTTAACGAAGCAAATAGCCAAAAGCGGAATTCCGCGAGAGATAATTGTATATTGAACAACTTACAAGGAGAAATGCTCTTCAACTCATTTTGAATGAAGCATATCAGGTCGCGAACTTGAGGTGAGGGTCTAGCCCAAATGACAAGACAGTTCCGAGGATCTACAAACCCATCTTCCTTTCCAGGACCATCAAGTCGCTTCAAAATCTCGTCAAGGGACCAGCCAGGAAAGCTCTCGGCTAGGATCTTTGCGCTTTGCTGGCTATTGCGAGCCACTCGGTGGTTCTCGTATCGAGATTGTAGTGTTGCCTATCATTAGAGCAAAAAAAGGGTTAAGCATGTGATATTATCTCATAATTCTCACATCCACTCACTGAATCGTTGTTTGCCTCCGCAATTAAGGATTGGAAGGGGTTGTCATCTGACAATGGGATTGACATCATGACGAGGACCTGAGAGATGATTGATTTTTGTTCAAAGATTAATAACAGGGGTGGGAAGTGAGTCAACTACAACCTTGGCAGTCGGCAGGCTAAAAATACACATGTCATTTTAGGATCAAAGCTGAAACAGGCTAAAATAGCCGGCAAAAGGCAAAAACTGCCGGTTTGTTACAAAATGGAGAACATCGAGCTCAAGATGATGGGGTATACTAGCATTGAATAGCATCTTTGGGGTGCAACTATGTAGATAGTGAGACTGTTGAGGCTTATGCTTCAGGCCGATAGAATCTCGAGTCCCCTGAACTACTCCATAGATTAAGCTCTAGGAGGGTTGCACAGCCTACCGAGCTATCTGCAGATTTAGTGAGCGGAGTAAGACCACTGAGTGGCTACATTTATGCATTAGAACGCCACCTGGCATATGGTGACATCCGGTCATCTAAGCTTATGCCATTTGTCAAGAAGGTAAGTAGTATTCACCATTTTAGAGTATAATTTATGTAACAAAATGCATTCCCCTAGCTGACAAGATGTAACTTATGTCACATGCGAATGTTCATTTAGGGTAGTCCTTGATGTGGTGGCTCTTCAGTTTGACAAACTGCTCGAACCCGAATCGACTTAGGGTAACACCGCGGCCAGAGTTCTTCCAGCCTGTCCAGGCGAGGTCCTATAGGGTACTTCGGTTAGCCAAGTGTGACAATAGTAGATTGAAAGAACCGGACTTACAGGGCTAGGGTAGTCAGATCTGTTGACGAAGACAGTGCCAGCCTCAACACGCTCGACCAGCTTCTCAGCCGCCGCAACGTCCTTGCTCCAAACACTGGCGGTAAGACCGAAGTCACTATCGTTCATCAGACGAACGGCCTCGTCGTCACCGGAGACTTTCATTACGGGAATCACAGGCCCAAAGGTTTCTTCCTTCATAACGGCCATATCATGATTAACGCCGGTCAGCAGTGTAGGCTTGACATAATTTCCATTCGGAGGGAAGTTCTCAAAGGTCTCATTGGCAGGGGTCTCGTTCTTCGCACCCTTCTGCACGGCGTCCTCGATGTGCACGATAATAGCCTCCTTTGCACGCTTAGATACGATAGGTCCAATTTGGGTCTTGGGATCGGAAGGCTTGCCAACACGGTAGTTACTCAAGACCTTCTTAACCTCAGCAATAAAACCATCATAAACCTTCTCGTGGACATAGACACGCTCGATCGCGCAGCAGCTCTGTCCACTGTTGAAGATAGCACCATCCACGATCTCTTCAGCGGCCCAGGCGAGATCTACATCATCTCGCACGTAGGCTGGGTCCTTACCACCAAGTTCTAGACCAACATTCACAATCCGATCGGAGGCTGCCTTTTGCACTGCCAAGCCACCAGCTTCAGAGCCCGTAAAACAGATATGGTTCACCAGTGGTGATCGT
This sequence comes from Penicillium expansum, assembly GCF_000769745.1. Classification (NCBI taxonomy): domain Eukaryota; kingdom Fungi; phylum Ascomycota; class Eurotiomycetes; order Eurotiales; family Aspergillaceae; genus Penicillium; species Penicillium expansum. Next base: position 42,642 of record NW_015971234.1, read on the forward strand.
ACCAAGGTCTCAATGAATGTGAAAGATCCGCAGTGGAAGAATTGAAGCACATTTTCGGGAAGACCGGCCGCGGCAAAAGCAGAGGCAAATTGCTCAACGATTGTTGGGGTTTGAGGGGAGGGCTTAAGAATTACAGCGTTTCCAGCGAGGATAGCGGGAATCAAGCTGTTGACGAGGGTAAGGTAGGGGTACTATGTATTGACACATTAGCGTCTGCAGATATGCCAATATCTTGACGGACTCACGTTCCATGGGAAGATAATCAGCGCGACACCGACAGGCGAACGCTTGATATACCGTCTAAATCCCTTCTCCTCTTCTCCAGGCTCAATTCCTTGCTCGCCTAGCACGGAGTTGCTAATGCGGATCAAGTAACGACTACGCTTGATGGCGGTCGCAACTTCGACACCTGTATAGGCGATAGGCCGGCCCATCTGCTCAGTAACTTCCCGTGCCAATTCATCCTGCTTTTTCTCCAAGATATCAAGAGCACGTTCCACGATTTTCTGCCTCTGTTCCAGAGTTGTGGACTGTGAGAATGACCGGAAAGCTGCTTGGGCAGCCACGGGGAGCTGTTTCAAGTCTTCCGATGAGACACCGGTGCGGGCGACAACAGGCTCATTGGTGGCGGGGGAGATAGTCGTAATGTTTTCCAGCGACATCATGCAAGATATTTAGGATTCAACTAATATGAAAACAAGACAAGGAATTGGAGAAGATGTTGGGGAAGAGATGAGGGGCAGTCACGTTACGCTCTCCGCGGTTTATCTCTTATCGCAAGAATGAGGTCATCGTCATTGAGAACTCCGGGGGAATATTTCAAAGGCTCATTAGCATTGCTCAAACTCTGTCTATATATCTCTAACTAGACGTGCACCCGCCCATGTATAGCGGTAGTTATGCTGATACCAATTGACACTAGAATGCGTTAGTTGATCCAGTTTGCTGAATACCTTAGAGCTTATACTCACAAAGTAGTCCGGCCAGCAATGCGAGGCAGAGTAGCCCAGGAGCCCCCAAGAACAATATTGTGTTTTCCATCAAAGAAGTCCGCTGTCAAGGTCAATGAGTTTAGGTTCAGCTTTGATGCTCAAGGTATCACTTACATGTGTATCCAGGGTAAATGTCCATAGGTTTGAAACCGTCGTGCGGCATCAATGGTGTGCTAGTCCATTCCCAAACACCCCCCATTTCACTCTGACCAGCTAACTGATCCCCATTGGGTGTGACAGGAACAGGGTGCCAGTTATTAAAGCCAACATTGCAGCCAGTGAGATCACGGAAAACAGTCTGATCAGTAGAATTGGACTTGCTACCATTTGCAATCCCATTGACCCCATTTCTATTTTATAGATTAGTTTCGGCTATATTATAATTCAGCTTCTTCCCATACCTGTGACCATTTATGCCCCGATCACCTTTGAGTTGGTCCGAGTAGTGATATATGCTCCTGGTCTCTTCAAATGTGGGGATCCTGCATTGCATGCACTTTGCATAGCTCGCCACTTCATCATAGGAAGCAACCAATGGCCAGTCTTGTGCAAGTTCCAGAGCCACAGGTCCGAACACAGTTCGAACTGTAACATTCTCCAGAGAAAACCCTGCAGGACTGGAGCTCGAACCGGCCTGGGCGCCCGAGGAACTGGTGCCCTTGGAAACAGGATTTTCTTGGCCTGGTTTTAGCACCCAGGAAGCGGGATATGTCTTAATACCCTTCTCCCGTATGTATTTGGCATATTCACCATTGGTAATGGCTCGAGCTTGAGCTTCGAAGGCATGCACAGTGACATTTCTTTGGGGCTTTTCGTTGTCCCAGCCAAAGGATTTATTTGGCATAACTTCTTCATTGGAATCGTTCAATCCAATTTCGATAGTCTGCTGTGGAATTCTGAACCACTTGTTTGGCTTTTCATTTCTCTTCGCTTGGTGACTGATTTGCTGGAAATTCGGGCGATCAACACCTGTGGGGGGAAGAGTCTTATCACTTTGGATCAGCATGTAGAGGAAAGTCTCAAGGTGCATTGCTTCGTGTTCATAGCCAATCCAAAGAGCCTCTCCAAGAGTACGGTCCTGTGATGCGTATCCCTCTTGTAGGATTGACAGCGCACGATTTCGCACTCTATCTTGGTAGTCCAGAATTTCATCCAGTGGCGGCCACTCATCAGGTATCTCGCTGTGGCTGTGGCATTGCCGTGGATCTTCGACATCCGGATCAATGCCACGCTCAAAAATTAGTTTATAATGACTAGGCTCAGTGGGTTCCTCCTGCAAAGCCCGCGTCAGATGAATATCTGTGTTCCAGCATGATTAGCAGTGAGCATGATAAGCAACATTGAAGATTGAAGACACACCGAAAAATGTCGGAATGTGACCAAAATAAAAGATCAGCGCATTTCTGAGTTTAATCGGTTTAGACAAAAGCTCCTCATGAGAGACCATGGTTCTAGTCGCGAGATCCCACGCAGTCCACAGAGACTGGAAGTTTCCGATACTCGGGATCGGTTGGGCCGCATACTTCGAAGGGTTCATAGACACATCAAGCGCAGCGGGTGATAGCAGATGAAGGTCTGTTCAAACATAAGTCAGCGAGTCCGCAGTGACGATGTATCATTAAGAGATCAAGGCTTACGATAATCATCTGTCAAATTTCCAAATTCGACCTGGGAAATGAGGTTTGCATGGCGCCACAGATGATCCCGTTCGTTGCGACCGTACTTCCATGCCTCTTCAAAAATAAGCTTCTCTCCTTTGGGAATGTTGATCCCATTGATGATCACATCAACTTTTGGAACATAAAAGGCTTGATGCCGTCCCTCACGGGGATCATACTCGGTCAAGATATCCCATTCATCAGCCTTGAAGGCCTCGAAGCCAAGAACCCTATTAGCATGGAGGAGGCCATTCTCATAGAATTTGCGAGTAATGCCTTTGGTATCGTTATAGGCCCTAAACACCTTCTCTGGGTTCTTGCAGGCATCCAATCCGATGAGTAGAAAATCGGACGGGCTCAATAGCTTGGAAAAACCACCAAGAAATTCCGCGGCACCCGGAGGACTAAAATTGCCCATAGATGATCCCATCGACAAGACCACGGTCGGTCGCTTCCGATTTTCTGGGCTTTTCAGCCAGCCGACAGCATCATCGTACGTTCCATGAAGACCATGGAATCCCACATGTATGAAGCTTTCGGGCGAGATTTCAGAAAATGTTCGCTGTAATTCCCCCAATGAAAGGTCCAAAGCATAATAATCTACTTTCTTTTCAATCCTTTCACATTCTCGAAGTAGAATCTCGATCTTTCGCAAGTTTCTAAAAAAGAAAAATTGTCAGAACTTTGACCAAAATTATCCAGGCGCGCGAGGCGACAGATGCAGGGTGTAAGGGTCACAGACCCACTGCCAAGCTCCACCAACTGTGCATTTTCTGGAATGCGTGCGACTATCCTCTTCGCATGTTTTGTCAAAATCTCGATCTCCGTGTTGGTAAGATAGTATTCATCTAAGTAAGTGATCTCCTCGAAGAGCTTCAATCCCTTGGCATCGTAGAGTAGGAGGGTAGGAAATGCACGCTGTCCGCCTGTTGGTGGGTCCAGATTTTTGTAGATATCATCCACCAGGGAGAATTCCATATCATTTTGGTGGATATTCACAATTTCAACCGTGTCAACGTTCCTGATCAAGGTAGGAGACATAACTGCGAGTGCATCAATGTCAGTTCAAAAGTGAAAGCAGTTTAAAGAAATTGAAAGAAAAAGGAGGCAGGACTGGATATCAGGTATAACAAAGTGGAAGATATCAAGTCGGCGTACCTGGCAAACTAAATCTCTATGACAAATTATTAGAGAACGGAAAGAGCGGGTCCAGTGGTTGTAGGTTATATGACGACTTGATCTACAAGACAGTAGGGAAATAAAGGAAACAGCTAGATGTACATAGAGACGCTATGCAGACTTTATAAATTGGGCTACCAGCAGATTGGCCTCCAACCCGGTTTTGTCTTGGTGAACGTGTTTGCAACAACACCCCCCCCCCACAAGTCTAGATTCATGGTCTGATCCCCTAAGTGGATGATTGCGGAAAGATCTGTAGTATTGGATTGGACAAGCCCGGATCAGGCAAACACTTGACTCACCTTGTCTATGCCATCTTACATCGGAGCCGGAGTAAGACTACTGATTTACTCGCGGCACACTCGGCCGCTAAACGACTTTGGGTATTTCCACCGCTGCTTGAGGACTGCAGCCAGTGTTGGATATACCTAAATTAACTTATCGGCTTACCCTTAGTCTTACTGTTCCACTTTATGTTTGCATCTTGCCAGTCGAGATCCAGTAGGTACGAGTAAGATGTGGGGCTACAGGAGCTGGTGATGTCATAGTCATATGTTTGTCGCATTTGTAAAGTTTACTCTGTTTGTGTTTGCTGGGTTTGTCTGTTTGCAAGCTTTGCCAAGTTTGCATAGTATTACAAATCAGGCGATAACTTTACCTAGGTAGTATGTAAATCACACACCGAATGTTGTCTCGGAATGGAGATGTTGCAAGTCTATGTTCAGTACTCCGTACAAAGGTTGATATCAAAACATGTTTCAAACAATGTTACTTTATTTGTCTTAAGTATTACAATAAGATTGGTCTCAAAGAAACAATGATCTATTTCATCAACACGCAGGGAGGGGGACAGTTGTCCTTTGAAGCCACTGCAACTAGTCGACGGACGAGTATATAACCCCCAGAGGAATTCATTTCGATTGAAATATTCATTTACTTGTGAAAATTACAACAAGATATTCCCTTTCCAAAATGGCCAACATTTTTCGACGTCCGCGCCAAGGCATCAAGTCTAGCCGGTCCGCCAGGCTTACCAAGCTAGATCAAGAATTGACTCGAGCCATGAATGAACTATACGACTTTCGGATACAGCTCACAGTGTACATTCTAATGCTCGAACGCCCCACCTCAAGTAACCCTACTCTCGGTATTCCCCCTTTTAAATCTGATTCCCAATCCATATCTGACATTCCTAGAACATTTGCACCAACAGCAATAAGGCCAACGTCTATCGATGACATCTGGCTCTGTTCACACAGTAGCTCATTACTGGTAGACGCAGAAGAGCGGTGGCGACATGATGACCCGGAGCTTGCAATTGAGCTTGCCTCGCGAGTCATTAGCTAAAACCCTTTTCTGTGCGAACTTGATGAGATGCGATGCCGACTATTTATCGCCGCCGTTCAACACTATCTTTGCCAATATGAAGAGTCCATGATGAGCCTAGAGACGGTTTTGCAAATTAACAACTGCTATGCCGTCTTGAACAACCCAGAATCTAGCATTATCGCCGGCATTACTCATTTTATTAAAGGAATGAACCTCATGAAATTTGAAATGTCCCCCGAGGCTTACTTATCTTTTTCGCAAGCACTGGACATACCGGGTTACAATGAAAAGGCCCGTGAGGTTCAAAGGGAGGCTGTCGTTGGATTTACTCGCATAGAGGCTGCTGAGTTTGATCACTCGCCGGCAGCGTCTACCCACGCATTATTAGGCTGGGAAGGTGGTGACTCATCTTGAAAATACAGCTAGTTTCTGAGAGACCATTCATTGCTTTGATTTTGTTACGTCGGTATTTCCTATAGGAATCAGTCTGAAAAGGAGTAATAGCGGGAGCTGGGTTATTTGAGGGGTGTGAGAGTGTGCTCGGGTGCTCTGCACTGTCACTCGTTAACTTTGGTAGATCGGTCCTTCGAGCTAAGGAAATTTGTTCTTACAATATCTTGTTGTGGTGTTCTCGGACTCAGGCTAGTGAATAGTGCTTAGGCAAAAACAATCTAATAAAATAAATTTCCACAAGTCTGATTTCAGTTTCAAGTAAAGTGTAACAGAAGTCCATGGCTTTTTGTTTGGATTATTTTCCAATATTATTGGCACACCTGCCACGGTTGTATCTACCTGAAGCACAGCGTGTGTATGTATATTTTCGACCGAGCCAAAACACCTCTAGGGTCAAGTGAAAGATAGCGAATAGGATGATGGAAGGGCTGTTTCAGTTTCAACGAGGTTAAAACAATGGAGGATTGAGACAAAGGAAAGAATGACCCAAGTCTTAGTTTCCCTTTTCAGACAAATATCTTTGTTTTGAATTGTCTTGGTCAGACAGACCTTTTCAAGCCCTCTCAAACTCTCAAACAACTCTCAAGCTCTTTTCAACGCGTTTGTTATCTTTCTTGTCGCGTCTCTTGGGTACATAAAGGCCACTGTTTCTCGCTCGGTCACTATCTTCCTTTAACAACGCCCCAAATACCAATATTATCTTCCATCTCTTTTATCTGACAGAAATCTTTGGTTTACTACAAGTCTACCATCCTATCTATTTCACAAGCTTATTGAGATCAACCCCCCAGGACCGGAGTTTCGGTCATGCCTGACAACATTCCCCACGCGAGCAATCTTGCGAGCAATCATGCGAGCTCCTGGCAGACCACGCCTTCTCTCTCTTCTCAAGAAGAGCAAGCGCTCATACTGGAAGCCCGCACTTTACGAGAAGAAAAGCTCAGGGCTCTTTCAAGTATCGTCACCAACATGGCTTCCGAACTGACTGACAGAGAGATCGTCCATATGTACTATCGAGTCGAGGTTGGCTCTTATCTCTTACCAGCTTTTAACTTCATCGCCAACGAAAATCCCTCCGAAGCCGAGGTTATGGTCAACCTCGCCAGGGAATCTGCAGAAAAATCGAAAAATCTGCTCCTCGTTGCCAAGTGTGAGTTCTGGATGGGTCGAGTTGAGTTTCTGCGCGGAAACATGCGCAAAGCCCACGAGCACTTCGTGAAAGCGAACCTTTGCGCCATGGATCCGAAGGAGGGCGTCGAATGCCAGGACCTGAACTTTTTTCTGGATGTCACCAGACATGGTATCAGTGACCATACTCGGGCTGTAAGGCTACGTGCTCATGAGGAGGCTATCGCGGCGCACGTGGAATTCGACAAGACTGCGAACAACTCAGTCTCCACCGAAGGCAAACGCAAGCGACCATTGAGGACATGGAAAGGGGCTCTCGTCAAACTACAACTACCATTAGTCAAGCAGCGTCCACTTACTAAAATCGGAAAGCCCCGGTATAAGGTGCCGATTCGACGAAAAGTGGACGAGAAGCATCTGCAGCAGGGGATAGATAATGAGACAAGCTCGAAGAATGAGGTTCTTGGGAAGGTCCTTGCAGAAGAGCTTGGGTACGGGTCTTGGAGCGGTTCTGGAGATGACACCAATACCGACACCGAGGATGAATCTGATGATGAATCTGATGATGACGACAGCGCAGACCCTGCAGATGGTACAGTTGGCAACACAGATGAGAACGCACAAAAGTCTCCAGGCGCTCCTGATAAACCCCAGCAATCAGAGCCCTCCGGTGACGCGACTACAGCTCCAGCCAAGGTTCCGACTGATCAAGCCATTTACAGATCGGCCCGGGCTCGGTACAGACAAGAATGTTTCCAAATGGGCCTCACATCAGCACTCAACGCAGAACCCTACAAGCGTCCGAAAGAAGCATTTGTGTTTGGTGTCCCCCATGAACCGACAAAGCAGACCCAGTTCCGGCTAGGTTATTTCAAGATTGGCCTCGCAAAACGCTGCCGCCCAATGACCATTTTTCCGAAACAGGATGGCGAAATCACTATTTCTCCTGAGGAATGGAAATCTATCGAACAGGATGCTCGTCAGAGGATTGTCACTTATGATTACTTGCGAAGAGAGAGAGAGGAATTGATCAAGGTTGCCGAGGAGATGTAGGTTGGGGATTGATTGAGAATGGAAACACCACAGACCAAAATATGTAACTACTTGTGGGAATATATGTATGAATTGTTTTGTCCAAATATTTTCAATTTTTTTCAACCCTACTTCAGAGGATATGTCATTGAGTAAAAAAGTTGAGACTAATAAAGTAACGATGAATCTCTGCAATTAAATTTATCTATAGAGAGTGCTGTTGTTCTAACCCCCCAGAGATGAGATGAATCTAGCACATATACTGCGTGGAGATTTTGTCGTTTGATGGATTGACTCATAATGTCAATTATGGCTGTTCCTTCCATCAATTGGCCCAAGTGGCCGAGCAGTTTCCTGGTCTAGCGGTTATGATTTTCCGTTAACAAATGCGATTAGCATATGTTCCGGAAAGGTTCTGGGTTCGATTCCCAGGGAAACTAATTTTTTGTCCTTTTTGCTTCGAATTAAAACCCAGCGACGCCCTCTTAATTAGAGGCACTCTTTAATTCTTACTTTTTGTTTTATTTAAGTAGTAAAATTGGAGGTTAATAAACATTGGTTTCGATTGAATATCTTTATTTCCAAAATAGTATGATCACTGACTTTTCTAAAACTTTTGTTTGAATGATTTGATTGACTGTCCAAGATCTAAAATTGGTATTTCAAAAGAAGAATTAAGTAAAATATGCGCGCTTTCAAAAATGTTCACGATTGAACCAAAAATGCCAAACGTCTAAACCGTGAGGAAATGGGGAGCGTTAAGGACCAATCCCATGAGGCATCCACCAAGGGTACCAGCAATGGGAATGGTCATGATCCAAGCAAACAACAAAAGACCGACACGCTGGAAGTTGACGGCCTTGTAAGTTCCGTTGCACAGTCCAACACCGACGGTAGCGCCAGTGATGCACATGGAGGTGGAAACGGGCAGTGAGAACTGCGAGAAGACTAGAACGGTAAGAGCAGCGCCCATCTCCATGGAGGAGCCACGGGACGGGGAGTGGTAGGTGATCTTGTTACCCATGACTAATTATACAGTTAGTAAGAATGAAGATTTGGTAAAAGGAAAGAAGGAAGTGCTCACCTTTCATGATGTTGTATCCGTAAGTGCACAGACCGATGGAAATGCAAATGGCCAGAACAGCGAGCTGCCAGATAGGCACGGGGGACTTGGATGCAGCGGGGGTGCCAGTGGACCAGGCAGAGTAAATGGCAGCCCAGGGGCCGACAGAGTTACCAATATCGTTGGCACCGTGAGCGAAGGAAGCAGTGCAGGCAGTGATGACCTGGATGAAGGAGTAGGTGTGCTCGACCTCGTTGGGGTATTTCTCGGCGTTGGCATACACACGCTTCATGCGCTCACCCTCTGGAGTACCCTCGTTACCACTCTGGGCAGTGTGGATGTCGTAGTGGAAACCGTAGAGAACACCGACAGTGATGATAGCGGGCAGGCGCTTGGCCATGCGCCGCATGTTGCGGAACTCGTAGATCTCACCGGGGCCCATGGGGTTGTCACGGAGAAGGCGCATAGCCCAGCCAATGGGACCACGGCTTTGAAGGAGCTTGGCGTTGTGACGTTCCTCGGACTGGATCATGAGTTCGCGGTAGGTGAGTTGATTGGCCTCGAGCCTATCAACAGATTGCTCCTCTGTAGAGCCTGGGATGGAGGCAACACCGGTCTTGGCCTCCTTCTCATCGATAGGCAGGTGAGACTCGTGATACTCGGATTCATCTTGCACCACAGCGTAGTTGGGGACCTGGGCGACCTCAGAATCGGTAGGAACGGGACGGTTGAAGAGCAGAGGGCCCTGAATGACCATCCACCATTTCACACTGGAGTCCTTCTTGATGACACGGGCGTGGAGGAAAGGAACAAAGAAGATAGCAGACAAAAGACAGACACCACCACCAGTGCCCATAGTGACGGCAGCAACGTACCAGCCAGGCTTCTTGTTCAGATTCAGGCTGGGAGAGCCCTTGTAGACAATGGAGAGTGTGCAAATGGTGGCGGCAACCAGGAAGAAGAAAGGAGCACTCCAGACGGCCCAGGCGATAGGGTTTCTCCGCACATGCACGACGTACTTGATCAACAGGAAGATGATGGCGGCAAAGCAACCGGAAATGACAGGGGCCATGCCAAGACCAGCGAAAATGGCACCGAGACCCTTACCATTGTTCCAGCCCCACTGAACCTGGGAAGCGCCAACAGTTGCAACACCAACACCTGCGACAGCAGAGATGAGAGAGTAGGTGGAGGAGACGTGGGCGGAGTTTTTGGTACACCACATCACCCATGAGGATGCAGCGGCAAGGGCACATGTGAAGGCAAGCATTTGAACGCCGGCATTGCCTTTGAAGGCTGAGTTGGGAATGATGCCGTTCTTGATAGTATCAGCGGTGCGAGCACCGACAGCGACAGCTCCGACGAACTCGAAAATGGTACCGAGGATCATGGCCTGGCGGTAAGAGATGGACCGGGAGGAGACACTGGTAGCCCAGGAATTGGCGACATCGTCTATGAGGGATCCAAAGGTTAGTCGAGGTCGAAAAAGGAGAAGATAAGCTCTGTGCTACTCACTTGCACCGTTGTTGAATGCATCAAGCATAGCGAACAACGTGCCGATGGCAAAGATGTAATCATATTGGTGGAGATACATCTTGATGAGTTGTATCAAATAAAGTGATACCAAGTCAAGTGAAAGCTTAGTACTGGACTTTCGGTTGCTCTGATGAAGAAGAGAAATAAGGGGTGAGGTGAGAAGACTGCCTTTTATGTATGCATGGAAGATTCTAAAGATTGATACGGGGCCGTCTGCTCTCTATGCACGACAAGTCCTGTGGCAAGTGTTCTACGCCTATGAGAACTTCCCGTTTGGGACATTCCGACCACACGTGCTGGTCCTACTCGCAATGGGAGCCCATGAATCACCGTTCGTGGGCTTGGCAAAAAGTAAATGTAACAAGACCTGGCTAAGAGAGAAAATAGCATGTTTCCGCAAGCTTGTGGTCTCAAGCAAATTGGATAAGGTCTTGGCAGCAAGCTGGGCGGAACTTTGTACATTGATATATACTATGGGATAGATCCAGATTAGGTATAGATCCAGTGTGATTCAATGGGAATGACATCTGATTGGCTACTGTGACACGGCCATTGGACGGTTGCGGCTCTTGGCGGGGGTGGGGACATACGGCCCACTTCTACCTATGAGAGCACAGTAAGTCCACACGTGGGTGTATAACGTCCAAAGACATTCCGGGGATAGGCCTGTCTCTCGCATGGCTCGCTAACATTCTAGAAACCATCTCTAACCTTTACAAGTCTCACTCTTGCCAAGCCAGTGGATCGGGCGCTCCGAGGCGAGCGCACGTGCCCTTTTACGTTGTAGGCAGTTGTTTTCCAAGGTTGACAGCCATAAGCAATTGGTGGCGATGAAAAGAAAGATTAGTTGAAGTACCTGAGTTTCAGTTCAGAACCCTGGTTCCAAGGTAATTGCCAGCCCAAGCTAAACTCGTCTACAACAGAACCATTTGCCCACGTGCAATGTACATGACTACGGAGTACATATCACGAATTACAACCGAAAGCTGAATGATATTAATAATATAAAATAATCCCGGCAATTTCTCGCATGGTTTAGCCCCACTCAATATAGGCGTTTGCACCTGTTCAATTCTCCGATCTGGCCAATTTAGCTACTAGCTCGCATGACCACCAACTTCGCCAAAAGAACGAATCAGTTGCATTGATCTATCCCCGAGGAGGCCTGTCAGGTGCAAGTTACCTCATTTCTGTTTAGTCAAAACTTCTCTTTTGGAAGTTGCTCTCCGAACCACGTATGATGTGGTAGCGTGCATCAACCTGGTTCTCCAAATGGACCCATCAGACAGCTAACTGACCTCAGCAATACCTTTCGCCACGCTGGATTCTGGAAAGCTCACCGAGAGCAATAGAGAAGGGTATTCAGGTCACATTCCCAAGTGATCCAAACAAAACATTTTGGCCATCCTCAACAGAAGAAACGGGTAAACTGAACAGTCACTCACTGATGAGATCATCATAGAACGACCCAAAGCATGTCGAGATATCGCTTCTTATAAATTACAGCACATCAAGCCATTTCATTTTGGAATTAACTTAGTAGACACGGAGCAAATATACCTCATCAGCTCTATAACCACTCTCGCCTACCGGGATGAGGCACCCACGCGAACCGCATCCTCTACTCGAACCTCCCCATCGTTGACATCCCGAAGCGTCTCCTGGCTTGGGTTTTTCCCCCAGTTCACATCAAATGTCGTCTCATAAACACCACCTCCGTCAAATACAGTCTGCTTTACCGACCGAGGAATCGATCGAAGGCTAATCGTCTAGGTATCGTTTGGGTGTGACCTAGGTCTATCGATAATTGTTGCAGACTACCAACGAAGCTCGCAACGCTGGGAGTGAAAGAGCAACAGCGGTGCCAATGTCTGACCACCACAATAGAGAAATATTAAGTTGCGCCATCCGGGTGTTGGAGGGTGACCATCATGGACACCATTCGGAGGATGGAGGTTCTATATTCTGTGAGTCAGCAGGCAGTCGATGGAAAAGTAGCAAATGCTTACAAAACTGGGCTAAATAGATAGATGCTAGCTACTTCGCGCGGCCATTTCGTTCCCTGCTGATGAAGAAAAGGACAAGAACCCACAGAACTCCCACAAAGTACAAACCTCGAACGATTGATCAGTACTGACACAAGAGCGGAACTTGTGGGATTACCAGCCGTGCTACCCTTCGCACCCTCCAGTTCGTCTTCGCTGCCAGGGTTGCTGGTATTTATGGCGTCGAGTCAGCACAGGCTACGAAGAGCAAGAGTCATGCCCATATCAGAGTTAGATTTCTTCCTTGATTTACCTGCAGCGAGACGAAAATCTTCATTGGCAACAGGAGTACAAGCGAGTCACGGACGATAGTGAGCAAAGAAGTCGAAATGAATACAATCCCCGAGCTCGTGTATTTACCCCCTGCGACGCCCCACAGAGCGAAAATCGTTGTCTGCAATACCGACATAACCATCACAAAAGCGAAACAAATATGGAGATAGAGGGTGAATCGCGACATTTGGTTGAGACGAGCATAATAGGCGATATCAGTGATACGACACGGTCATGTTCTAAACATACACATAAGTTGAGCTCCAACAAGCCACTTACAAATGTGCACCACGGTTTTCGGGTTGTTCTTCAATACTACAGAATGCTGACCAGAGCCGAAGGAATAAGAATAACTGCAAGGGCTCTATATCGATTGATATTTGATTTAATACTGTCTCTATCTCTAGGTGATTCTCAGTATCAACATATGAGCCCTTTCATCGCAATTTACAGATCTTCGGCGAGGATCGCAACAGCTTCAACAGAGACGAGTTGTACAGGCTAATTTCTGATCCACTTACGCAGTTGATAATGTCTAGACCCCTTTCCAATATGCACCAACAGACCTATTATATTGGGGAGCTGGGTACAACCAATGCCCCGGCCGCAACCTTGACTCATTTTGAGCTACTTCAACCAATGGAAACCCTAATAGGGGACCACAATATTGAGTAAGTGAATGCTAGAAAGGAGTGGGTATTAAAAAGCCAGTTTACATATATTCCGTCCAAATGACCATGCAAGATTCAAAAACGCTCGCGCGATTGATCGAGAAAAAAAAAAAAAAAAGGAAATGAAGGGAAATCACCGACCGCGCAAGCGATCCCATAGCCTCCCCATGCCTGCCATTGGTTTCTCAACAACGACAGTGGGGATAGCTTGCAGAGAGAACCCTATGGGAATAGATATCGCACCGAGAACGATGGAATATGCCCATTGATAGCCAGTCAACTTCGTAATTGAAAATGCCCGCCCGCCGACGAACATAATCAGGATTTGAGCGCCCATCATGACACAGGTGATTGCTATGAAGAGCCAGTTATGGTGGATCCCTTCGATGAGATTGAATGATTGCTCAATTTGTCGATTGCTGTTTTGGGGTTAGTAAGACCAAACAAGGTTAAGGTAGCCTCAACATACTTGTACATGTTGAATATCTGCATCCAGACATAGGTATTGAAAACGGCCGTCTGTAACTGTGATGTTTGAAGAGCGCTGTGATAGGAGAAGATAGAAGAGCCCGCGAAGTACAGAACGAGTGTCACTACCATCTGATACACAGATTGGCCGATGATCATCTTCCACATGGTAGGAGTAATTAAAGGTGTAGATATTGGTTCGGGTTTGCGGTCAAGGATACGGCGAGGAGGAGGGTCCGTTGCTAGCGCTAGAGCGGCTAGAGTGTCTTGAAATAGGTTTACCCACATGAGCTGCACTGGTGTCAGAACCGACTCCTGCGACGAGTTGGCGACCGCCGAGACAAATGCTAGGCCCACAGAGGTGAAGGTGATGGTAATTTGGAACTGGAAAAGGTATATTAGATCGACCGCCCATTTATACTCCTTGTTAATAGAGCCTTTAGCCTACCTGCAAAAATTTCTTGACAGCATCGCCGACTGCCCTTCCCCACATTATAGCCTTGACAATCGAAGAAAATGTATCATCCATCAGGACAATTGAGGAAGCCTCACGAGCAATTTCAGTGCCAGATATTCCCATCGAGAATCCGATATCAGCAGCCGCAAGGGCAGGGGCATCATTGGTGCCGTCTCCAGTGACAGCAACGACTCTTCCGAGATCTTTCAGACGCTGGACCAGAACCCGCTTATCATCTGGGCGAGATCGAGCAAGGACCTTGAGGCGTGGGACTAGCTCCTTCTGCTGTGATTCATCGAGCGCACGGAACTTATCGCCTTCCATCACAAGATCATCTGGACTGCTGATTATTCCACATTCTTCTGCAATGGCTCTTGCTGTTAGAAGGTTGTCACCGGTAACCATGCGCACAGTGAGACCTGCTTTATGACTAGTCTCAACAGCACCCCAAGCATCAGCCCGGAGAGGATCTCGCAGACCCAGAATTCCTTGAAATGTAAGCTCTTTCACCAGCTCCTCGAAGTCAATGGTCTCTTCCTCCCCCCTGAAGGGTAAAAATTCCACATCCCGGAAGCAAATCGCAATTGTGCGCAAGGATCGTGAGGCATATTGAGAGATCGTCTGACGTATTTGCTCAATACCATCATCCCTGATTGGAGCGGTACTAAGCCCTTGCATTGGTTGTGCAATTGTGGCCACACATTTCTTAAGGAGAATTTCAGGAGCACCCTTCACGTATGATCGATATAACCCGCTGGCCAGTTTGACAACTGTGATCATGTATTTGCGAGAAGCATCAAAAGGCAAAAGATCCACAACTTCCACACTAGCACGATCAAAGTCAAGCTGACCTAGCTCGAGATAGTCCTGGGAAAATCTTAGTAAAGCGGCCTCTGTTTGGGACCCGAGAAACTGCCGACCTCCATCATATTGGCTTTCAATTGCAGTTGAGTTGATCGCGATAGATTGCCTCAAAAGCGACCTTGATTGACCGGAAAGACGACTCATGCACTTTGCCACAGACGAGTATTTTTCTTCATCCAAGATATCTGGACTGCTAGCTCGATCGGTAAATTGCGAGGTAGCCCCGAAGAAACCCGAGACAACAGTCATCTCATTCTGTGTCAACGTTCCCGTCTTGTCTGAACAGATATCCGTGGCCTGTCCCATCGTTTCGCACGCTCGGAGCTGTCGAACCAAGTTGTTATCTCTCATCATTCGAGTAGTGGCAAATGACAACGCAAGTGTAACTGCCAAGGGAAGTCCTTCGGGGACTGCGATCACAACGACAGTCAAGGCCAGAATGAAGACATTCAAAAACGATTGTCCCTTTTCCGACGCGGATTTGGTACTATTCCGGAGGCTGACACAGAATTTGATGAACAAGATTACGAATAGCACAAGGGCCGCAAGTGCACCAAAACGGGCGATATTCTTTGCAAGATTGCTGAGCCGTACTTGAAGCGGGGTAAACCCTGGATCGGTGTCGAGAGACAAGAGAATTCTTCCGTAGCTTGATTTTGTGCCTGTAGCCAAGACGAGGTACGCACCGACGCCTTCCACGATCTTGGTATGGGATAGGATGAATGGATCGATATCATGAGAGCCATCAGGAAGAGTTGTATCTATGGCGCTCTTATCAACCGGATCGGACTCGCCAGTTGCCGAGGACTCGTCGCATTTGATCTGATGACCCCTTATCAATACCCCATCAGCAGGCACGATATCCCCCGGACTGATGTGGACAATATCACCAACAACAACCTCGGAGATGGGAATGTCATAAACCCTCGCAGATCGAAGGACCCAAACATTGCGATCTTGCTGCTTCTTGTTGAGTTTCCGGAACTTGTACTCCCTTTGATAGTCATTCGCGGCACCGGCGAGAGTAATGACGACGATAGCGACGAGGATGGCAACGCCCTCCACCCATTCAACGGGTGGGTTATTAGCAGTATGCTTGGTTCCGAAGGTCTGATACAGCCCCAAAGCAAGCGAGATAATAGCAGCCCCAGTTAGGAGGAATAACACGTGGTCGTTGTAGGCTGCCCACATCAATGACAGGAAGCTCGGAGATGGTTTTATGGGAAGGCGATTGTCCCCGAAGAATTTCTTTCTATCGACGAAGGCATCATAACTAATCCCCGTCGGGATAGGGAGCCCAGCGATAGCGTTCTTTTCTGTCGGCGTAGTGCTTGTGGTAGTGCCAGTGACATTCGCAGGAACACTTAGATAGGTCTCGTCCAGGCTCAGACCGGAGTGGACGTCGGTTCGCAGTCCTTCCTCCAAACCTATTATTCCACCAAGGGCATAAAACTCCTGGACATCTTTGGATTGTACAAGGTCGCTTAATGTCTCAGGATCAATGGAAAAAGCCGAACAAGTCGACTGGGTGGATTGTTCCGTGGCACGGTTTGATCGCGGGTTCTTCTGTGTATTGTCAGTGAGACAAATTTTCAGGCCTCATCATTGTTGAACTTACTATTCGCGACCAAAAAAACATAGGAGACCCATTGGTCCCTGAAGTTGGTGTCATTTCATTGAGAATGTCGTCGGGGGGGGAATTGGATGGATAAAATCAGAAAGGACATCTGCAAGTGCACATGTGTTATGGCGAAATACAAATACGCGTAAAGGGGAAGGAATTGTAAAATACAGCTTGGCGTATCTTAGGAGATTTCAACTTGGATGCGAAATACATACGTAGTTAGACATCGAATCTATTATATATTAATATTTACAAGAACATGAGACATAATATGTGACCCGATATCTACAGTATTTCTTTTTGGCAAGAGATACCTATTTGGGCTCATATAGCGACATCTAGGAGACGCGCTACCTATATTGTTTTGACGCTAGTCTGTATACTATAGGGGATATATCAATCGGAGATCATTCACTCGATCATAAATATAGGGCCTTCCTTTTAGTTCCTCTGACTAGCCATGCTGACGTCCGACAAGTGCCTGCATGTGTCTGCATTGGCCATAAGACGAGATATGCAGCTTAACTAAAAACCAAAGCTCACTTCAGAGCAGACAACTAAGTTTCTCACGGGGCTATGCTGTCTATTGTACTTCCCTAAAGCATACTGTCGTATGTCCCAGAGATTACACAGAAAGATTGAGTCTTGGCAAGGAGGCTGTGCAGGGCAAAAGACCATGTTAATGCCCGAGACTGACCCTCTCGACCCAAGTGATGCATCACCCACAAAACTTAACAAATAGTCATTAAACCCAGAAAAAAAAGATTAAAAATTGTTAAAACTGGCCAATACTGGCTAGATATAGACTAGGACATTCGGCAAGGCCTCTCCACATCCCAAGCCCAAAACAGAGTCTAATTCAACGTACGCTGTGCATTCTGATCCGCCGCCTCTACCCACGCCACTCTCCTTAAATCCTCCAGTGCCGCCACGGTATCTGGGTGGTCCGTTCCGAATGCTGTTTCCCTGCGAGAATGTACCTTTTCGGCTATTCCTCCGGCGACCTCCCACTTGCTTTGCGACTGGTATATTAAGCCCAGATTTGCCATCGCGCGGAGTGTATATGGATGGTCTTTGCCTATCGTCTCTTCCATCAAATGCAGAGACTGGGCGGCCAAGATCTCGGCATCTGGTGATTGACTCATCATTTGATATGTCACTGCAAGATCCACCATAGCAATCAGTGTGTTTGGATGACGTTCCCCAAGGACCTCTTTCAGCACAGCTGTTGCTTTTCCTCCGAGATCTTTGGCCTCTTCGAGCCGACCCTGATTGCGATATGTTGAGGCAAGGTTGCTGATGGAAATTAGTGTTTGGGGGTGCGTTTCGCCGAGCACGGCCTCGCTGCTAGCCACGACTTCTTTTTCAAGGCGCTCAGCATCCGACCATCGGGCTTGTTCGCGGTATGTGGATGCAAGATTGGACATAGAGGTCAAAGTAAAGGGATGATTTGTTCCAAATATGTCCCGACTAACAGCGACAACCTCTCGTTCTAGCTTTTCAGCAGAGTCTAGCCTCCCCTGGTCTCGGTAGGTCGATGCCAGAGTAAGTTTCCAGTTTAACAGCGAGGCGTTGGTTGGAAGTAATTCCCTTTCTCCGATGTCGACCAATTTGCGCGAAATTGACTCGCCCTCTTCATACCGACCCAGATGGGCATACGATATAGCCAAGTTAGACATGGACACCAAGGTGGATGGATCCCTGGGACCAATAGTATTCTTCTTCAACTCGACAATCCTCGCATCAAGTTTCTGAGCATCAACCCAAAGCCCTTGAGCTCGATATGTGGAAGCTAGATTCGTCATCGAAGCCAATGTCTGGGGGTGCGTCTCGCCGAGAATCTCTTGTCTCAACTTTGTCACTCGGGCAGAGAGATCAGCAGCCTGATCCAGCTGCCCTCGGCACAAATACGCCGAAGCGAGATTATGCATCGCTGCCATAGTCATGAAGTCTTGTTCTCCCTTCAAGTTTTTGCAGGCGTCCAGCACCCGAATGGCTAGATCTTCGGCAACAATCCATGATTTGGCCTGCATCCATGCCTTCACACATGCCGCTAGCTCTTCGAGCGTTATTGTCGTTGCGTCAGAATTCGTGTCTGCCGCGAGTATCCGATTCCCCGCTGTCGTCATTGCAAACTCCAGGTCTGTGGCCTTGGTTGTCCAGCCTCGGCCATGATAACTGGCTGTGAGATCACTTACCTCCCTCTGGAGCGACTCGAGGGAGGGAGGGTGTTTGTCCATAGATCACAGGCAGGGCAGCAGGGATCGTTCAACTCTGGGACAGGTTGATAAGTTGTTTGTGTGGGTGATTTGATAGGCGGGGTTTTGATCTCTTACCCGTCTCGGAGGGTTGGAGTTGTCAAAAGATGGGGTTGTGATGAAGAAAGGACTGCGCGACCGGTATGTAACTCTTTCAGAAGGGAATAATAATTGTGAGCCGTGAACGCATTGCCAAGGTGGATGTGGGGGGGACACGAATGCTCCGGTTAATGACAATACAGAGCAGAGAGGGGTTGACGGTGTTTCCCGAGTAATAATTGTAAAGTAATAGGACGATCGTCATTCCATAGTAAAATATTTATAGCTCAACCCTGCATCAAAGTATCCCATAAGGCTGAGACCATAAGAAATGCTGTTGCCTGAAACCTGCATACCGTATGTATACACAACATTGCAAGTACCAAACGGGTAAATGCCGGCTCAGCCCTATCAGGTCAACCCCCATTCTCCAGTCCACATGTGGAGATGAGGCAGTTCTGTTTGGCGCTAGTAATAGGGCTGTAACTTTTAATTAAGGCTGAAAGTTACTAGTACCCGTATTCGTACCATGGTAACGTTGGAAACAGAGTTGTCCCGAACATTGAACTCATGTGGTTTCCCTAGTCCTTGGGTAGCATCTCACTTAAGCTTCAACACTCAGGGACTGCCCAGACTTCCCCGGAATTACCATGTCTCGTCGAGGCACGCAGCCAGAATACTGTGGACCGGAGCCCAGTCGCCATCAGCGTCAGCAAATACAAGATGCAGATTTAGACCCTTGGACTCGTATCCAGAGGTTTTTCAAGATGCCATCACAAACAGGACTGAAGGAATTGAATGTCAATCATGGATGGCCAATGATGGTGCTATTACCCCTGGCCGGGCTTGCAAAGATATTTCATTGGAACCCGACCATAGTTCTCGTGGTGAATATCGTCGCCATTATATTTTTGTCTGAGGCGATATCTATCTCATCCGATGAGCTCGCTGCGCATCTCGGAGAGTTGCAAGGTGCACTACTCAGTGCCACCTTCGGAAATACCGTAGAGCTCACGGTGAGTCACAATTCTTGCACCGGGTATCGAAATGACACATTGCTCACTCAGCCTAGGCAGGAATTCTGGCTCTGGTTCATGGCGAGATCCTATTTGCGCAGTCTGTCATGGTTGGCAGTATTCTCTCGGATATTCTGCTCGTAAGATCTCAAATTTTGAAGATACCACTGGTGGCTATAACATCCGACTAACAGCCAAATCTAGGTCTTCGGCTGTTGTCTCGTCACAGCTTCGTACAACAAGGAAGTTTTAGAGTTCAACAGCGCTCTTGCAAAGACCTTGTCTTCTTTGATGATGATCACAGCCGTGACGATGCTTCTCCCAACGGCTCTCTACTCAACTTTCCCAGTATCCGAGATCGATGACAGAGTGCTATCTTTCTCACGAGGAACGTCATTGGTGATGCTCGCCCTCTACGGGGGTTACCTCTATTTCTACCTCAGAACTCACAAACACCTCTTTCTTTCAAATGAGAGTGAAACTAGTGACGAAGAAAATTACGGAGATTCATCATCTGCAGCCAACCAAGCCAGCTTGGCTTCATCAATTATCCGATTGACAACTGCAGTGGCCGCAACAGTTTTTTGCACAGAACTCTTGCTTGAAAGTGTGGGCGACATGACAAAAACGTTTGGAGTCTCTGAAGTATTTATCGCGATCGCTTTTATTCCAATCGCCAGCAATAGCACCGAGGGAGTTACTGTCGTTACGGCATCACGCACAGGAGACACAGACTCTGCAATCCGAGTTATCATCGACAGTCTTTTGCAGATTGGTCTGTTTGTCATACCATTATTGGTGATTATCGGCTGGTGTATTGCTGAACCGATGACGCTTTTCTTTGACTCGTTCCAGACTGTTGCCATGTTCTTGGCCATTCTAGTGGTTAATCATCTACTTCGTGATGGACAGTATGCTTACATCCATGGTGTGATGCTCCTTGCTCTGTAAGTTCTCTGAATCCCTTACTAGATTCCGTTGATATTTTTACTGACGCATGATTATAGGTACTCTAGTCTAGTTGTGGCGTTCTATGCGCGCTAGATAGCAAGAGGGTTGTGCCGCCTTAATACATCTTTAATTAAATCTTCAGGAGATACTTCAAGTGACCAATAATGTAATATATTAGGACTGGGTAAATCTAAGCACCTAGGAAAATCACATTCACTGGCACCTCAGGCCTAACAAAGAACGAGAAAGTAATGATCATGTATCTGATAAGAGAAAGCAAAGTTAATACCGACGAACAATAAGCTCAACAAAGCAGTGCGAGCGACTCACGTTCCAATCAACATCAACCCCTCGAAGTAATTACTCCGCCCATCAGAGATTAGATAAGTTATTACCACAACACTAAGCAAAAGCGTTGTAGCCTCAAAACCATCAAACCTAAGAATACGCGGCTGATCAAAAGCCCAACCAACAAGAACCAGCAGTGGGGCAATAAGCATTGTAACCCGCAACACATTGTTGATAACCGCCCTGATCCCAAGCTCGATCTGATTGTAAGACCGGGACCCCACCACAATGGAGCGGTACTTAACCGAGTTCCCGAGTAGAGGAACGAGTGTCACGGCAAGGAAAGACTGGTTCATGCCCGTTATGGTAGCAACGCCACTCAAACTGCTGACTATGTAATAAGCACACGCAAGCGCAGAGCCGGATGCAGCTGCTAGGATTATAGCAGCTGCATCCTTGCCGATATACGGTTGCGGGATCCGGCCCTCGATGATCTGGCTTTGGCGAGACTGATGGCCTCTATGGGTGTGGTCTCGCTGGCTGAATGGGGTGCTGGCGAACATGGCTGCATGGGTTCCGAGGCGGAAAACGAGGAACGTGAGGAGAAGAATGACGAGGATAATGGCTGTTACGCGTTGTGTCAAGAGGATTTGGTCTTCTGGGGTGGCCTTGGCAGATGGAAAGACGTCCATTATAGTTGGGAGGGCGAGGAGAATGAAGACAACCATCATGAGGGATGATAGGACTGTTGTGAGGGTGCGATCAAACCGGAGTCGCTTTCGGTCATAGCCTGAGAAAAAGATGGCGCTGCCGAGGACCTGGATGTAA
This sequence comes from Penicillium expansum, assembly GCF_000769745.1. Lineage (NCBI taxonomy): Eukaryota > Fungi > Ascomycota > Eurotiomycetes > Eurotiales > Aspergillaceae > Penicillium > Penicillium expansum. Next base: position 64,794 of record NW_015971234.1, read on the forward strand.
AGTTTGTATCAGGAGGAGGTTCATAGCACGAGTAGTGGGATTTGATACTGGGATTTACCAGTAATAAATTGCTTAAAACACTTCCAAGTATCACAGACTGGGAGATGTTTGGTCGCTTTTGTGCGATCGCATTGATTCCGATCTGGATAAATCATCATCAGCTTGTATTTGAATTGAAGATCGAGTCCCTGAATATCACCATTAATTCCACCGAGTTTCCTAGAGTTGATTTCAGCACTTCAATGACAGCTCGACTGCCACCTACAGCTAGCACATCGACTGATCGGTTAATCCATGATACAAGTGGAATCAGAGCGACAATGTTGAGAGCGAAGATGGCAGCACTGTTCCACTTCAGAGCTCCTCCTATTATACCGATGAGAGGTATCAAAAGTGACAAGAGGCCCAGGTGGTGCTGAACCTGTGAAATGACTGAATTGCAATCTAGCATAGGTAAACCTCGATTGAGAGACATGATTTATCGAGGGAAAAGGTGAAGCTGAAAGAATCCACTCGTCTTGAGAAAGTCCACACAGGTCAATAAATGAGGCTCGGTGTATCACAGTAAGATTTCCATCCCGATACTGTCACATATGTAATAAACTGTAATTAATCGTAATTTAACCAAAGCATACATGTATTTTATCTGCACAGCTCTTCAAGTAGAATAATCCTATGTAATTCACCCTTGGACCAGTTACACTAGTGCATACACAGATGCCTAGGCCTGAAAGGCCGAGTAATACATCATCCCCTTGACCCTCCCGAGGTCGAGATGTTTCTTGGTTTCCTCACTCTCAACAACATGAATGACACAGCTCACCCCCGGCTGCGAAAGTCAACCAGGATTGACCCTGAAATCATGGCTAGCTCCCTAGAATCAAATACGACAGCCTATGAGCAAGACGCATTACTAAGAGACGAGACTGAACGCGAAATTAATGGAGAGGAGCTTCGTGACACAAACTACCCCGACTCAAAACGCGCTCTGTTCCTAGGTAACTCTGTTTTACATGTGATTAAGACTACCCTGGGATGCAGCTACTCCAATTTGTTACTGCCGTTTGTGTTTCTGGGTATAATTGCGGGGGGTCAAGGATGGGGTGACTCGATTTCCTTCGTGTTCAATTTCCTGGCGATTCTTCCGCTCGCTGCATTGCTGTCGTTCGCCACAGAGGAATTGGCAAAAAGTGTCGGACAAACCGTCGGAGGGCTGATTAATGCGACCTTTGGAAATGCGGTTGAAATGATTGTAAGTGGCTGTTTGACCCTCTGTTGAGGCGGGAAACTGACGTTGGTCATTGCGTAGGTGGGGATCACTGCGGTCCGACAGGGAGAGATTAGCATTGTGCAGTCAAGTATGGTGGGCAGCATCCTGTCGGGGAATCTTCTGGTAGGTTTGATTTTTGGTGCATATTCTCTACCCGGATGGTCTTCTCTACTTACACGAAATGTAGATCCTCGGTGTTTCACTGTTCTGCGGCGGTTATGGAAAGGATGTGGTGAAATTCAACGTCGATGTCAGTGGGATACTATCATCCTTGATGGTGGTTTCCTCTGCAACATTGATCATTCCATCCGTGCTCTATTCGACCATACCGTCCAAGTCCCACGATGTGGAAACCAGCGTCCTGAGTCTCTCCCGTGCTGCATCTGTGGTCCTACTCACATTCTACCTGGTCTACCTCTACTTCCAACTGAAGAGTCATTCCGAGCTATTCGTTGACGATCAACAAGAAGAGGAAGAAGAGCAAGTTCTGGGTCCCTGGCCGGCAAGCATCATTTTGATCCTTGCAACCCTCGGGGTCACAGTCTGCTCCGATCGTCTGGTGGACAGTGTCGATGGATTTGTAGATAAGTGGCATGTGAGCCGGGCTTTTATTGGCTTGATTGTGGTTCCCATTGTCGGTAACGCGGGGGAGTTCAATACTGTTGTGAATTCTTCGATCAAAGGGAATATGGACCTCGCCATTGGTGTGGTCGTGGGAAGCACGTTGCAAATCGCATTGTTCGTGAGTCCGTTCCTGGTTATGTGTGGCTTGGTTATTGGGCAGCCTATGTCCTTGCGCTACAGTCCCTTTGAAACGGTGGTATTCTTCATATCGGTAATAGTCATGGACTGCTTGATCCGTGGAGGTCGATCCAATTACTACGAAGGATCTTTATTGGTTGGAACGTGAGTGACCGCATGGTTGTTATGGTTTACCTCGGTACTAATTATGTCTCCTAGGTATCTGATAATCGCAATTGCATTCTACGTGCACCCAGACGCAGTCGATGCACCCTTTGTTTAGGATGGTGGCCACGATTAATTGTTTCCTGTTAGATAAATTACATGCGGACAAAATATATGAAATCTACGTATTTGAGCGCCCAAAACATATTTCATAGAAGCAAAATATCTTAAGCCAAAGGCAGGGAATCGTCATCAAAAGTGGAGTCCCCTCGTAGGGCTGAACCTTGGCGCTGTGACCAGATGCACCACCTTCGAATTTAACCAATCACGTAGATCACTCCTATTAGCTCGGCTTTTATCCGAATGTTCTCATGGGGACTGAAGGGGATTTTCAATGTCTACTGCCTCAAACTCCTTCAATCTTAGTCTAAAGATTCTAAAGATTCTATCTTTAGACTATCGACAATAGACACCCCTGATTTGAGCATTACCATCACCATTCAAACCTGCATGGATAGTTTATTACAGGCTAACCAGGTAAGTGGGCGTGATCAGGCAGCAGAATTCCGCTGAATTTCCATTTCTCTTTCACAGAATCATTTCTCTTGTTTGCAGCGGATTATTGATTTGTTTTCGGTGTAGTATCTAGAGTCGAATCTTCATTGCTTACGCAGTGTGGCTGTTCAAAGTCACACACGATTCTCAGCTCAAAAAGATCCATTTGTAGAGGCACATAACAAGGGAGGCCTTACGAAGAAATGCTGAAACTTCTGTCATGTACGATCAATCACAGTTGCAGCGCCTAGCATAGGCTAATAAAGTCTGTTTTCTTTTATTAGGAAAAGTAGTCAACGGCCTTGTGTTTCCATGTTAAATTTAGTACGCCCACAGGCTGGTCGCCAACCAGATATCACTATTTAGCGCTGCGCCATGCCCTATGCTCATGTAGAATGCATCCATAACCTGTTGATACGACATGGCCGAGTCACACAGAGCCAGGGCGTTGAGCAGATCGGGGTATAAAAGTCCCTCAATTCACCCATCCGAGGTGTATTCCTTTTTCCCCAGGCACCCCTCTACATTATATCTTCATTGGACTCACCTTTTTGTGTGATACTGGTCTCTGCTACCTATTCCTGTTCCTCTACTTCAGTCTTCCTCACCATGGGTCTTATAAAGCTCTTGCTCAAAGTGATCATCATCCCAATTGTGATCCTCGTTGTTATTGCTGTGGTTATTATCCTTCTCATCAAAATGCGTCGTGATCGCAAAAAGAAAGAAGCGGACTTGGATAACTCTTTCCAACCACCCCCTATACAGCAATGGGTGCCGTACACCCCGGTCCAGCAACCAGCCCCGGCATATGTCAAAACACCAGGGGTGATGGAGCAAGGGATTGAACATAGACAAGCTTAGTGGTCATTTTATATTAGGTAATTATGTCTTGCAGTGAGAAACTCGGCGATTATCTTTGCTAACTGGGTGCTGCAGACTTGCCCGCTTTCGGGTAACATTTACACTATGGACGGAAGGTCTATGTCTAAAACTTTGCAGGTCTTGTGTGAATTATCTCAATTGAAGGGTTTTCTGTTAAGGCAAACCAAGGGCAGGTACAATTCATTCCTTGGCATTAATTGAATATGTATTAGTAGCTCTGTTTCATATTGCTGAAACTTGTACCACTCTGAGGCATCACCAATTTCAATCCATGAAATCTTACCTGTTGGAACATTTTAGCCTGTACAGAAAGACTATGTTCTGGGTGATTGTGCACCATCTGCTGGATTGAGGAACATGGGGTATACGCTATACACAACGCCACGGGTCGGCAAGTCCAAAGGTCATTACTATCTTATTGTACCAGAGCCAAATGTAAGCCGATAATGCTATGCCCGGGCTTCTCATCATCCGAAATGTAGCATAAATGAAGTATAAGGTGAGGAATATAACACCGTTAGGTCCGGTTAGCTCCGCTAAGTCCTAAGCCCGGGTATATCTCTAGATATACAGTCTTTGTAATACTGAATCCCTCACTAACACGACAGGGATAATTCAAGCTAACCTTGTGAAAATGCTTGTTTCTGATTGTACTTACCCATAAAAAGGTCCTTCTTTAGTGCTAACCTCAAAGATATCGACCATGCCACGGAGTTACCGCATGAGAACCCTAGGTGAAATGGCGCACCAGTTCATATCTGCCCATTCTTCCTCCTTCATATATAAAATGTCCGCTCCAATTTATCCAACCGATACCTTATAAAAAGATCAACCCAATCACCACATCAAAATCACAATCACCATGACAAAGATGAACCACTCCCTATGGCAAGACGAGGCAGGCGTGCCAGGTGTCATCCGAGAGAGTCCGATTCCCTCTCAAATTGCCGATGAACAGATCGTGGTCCAGGTGCATGCCTGGGCGATGAACCCGGCCGACGCCATAGTCCAGGACACTGCCCTGCCATTCATCAAATACCCCCTGATCCTCGGAGAGGATATCGCCGGCATCGTGGAGAGCGTGGGATCAGTAGTCGCCACCAAATTCCAACCCGGCGATCGCATTCTGGGCCTTGCTCTCGGCGCAGGCGTGGCCAAACCCGAGCTAGGCGCCTTCCAGGACTACGTGATTCTCGACTACAGCATGGCATGTAAGATCCCGGAGAGCATGTCCTTCACTAATGCATCCGTGTTCCCGCTCTGCATTGCGACGGCCGCATACGGCTTGTTCTCCAAAAACCATCTCGGCCTGCCGTTCCCGACGACCAGCACCACCCCCAACAGCACAGGAAAGTCCATCCTCATCTGGGGCGGCAGCTCGGGCGTCGGAAGTAATGCAATTCAGCTGTGCAAAGCGGCCGGCTTCGAGGTCCTCACCACATGCTCCGCCCACAACTCCGAGTACGTCAAGGATCTCGGTGCGGACAAGGTCTTTCACTACACCGATGCGGATGTAATTGACCAGATCGTCACAGAGCTAGACAAGGGTAAATGCGTTGGTATTTTCCAAGCGGCGGGTGAGCCTGGCCCGTCCTGTCAGGTTGCACACAAGTCTAAGCAAATTCTGCGCGTGGCTGCCTCAAACCCTGTACCTGAGGATGCGGTTCCAGAGGGTGTTGAGGCAAAGATGATATTTGCCTCTGAGGGTGTTGTCATCTACCACGAGACTAGCCTGGCTACTTTTACTGGCTATTTGCCCGAAGCGCTGGCCCAGGGGACTTACCAGGTGGCTCCTTCCCCGGAGATTGTGTCAACTATTGGACTTGAGGGAATCCAGGAGGCACTGGATCTGTTGAAGAAGGGCGTTTCGGCAAAGAAGCTGGTGGTAGCGGCGAAGTAGATAACTCTCATGTCAATTTTGATACTTTGCTGTGGCATCTACTTTGTGATCTGAGCGCCCTCATAAAAGTGGCGGTAGCTCGGATGTCTATATAGTTGTATATAACTAGCTGTAAAGTAAATGACTTAAGGCTTTGCATTTAGTGGGATTTGCATGTGGGCTAGCACAATATATTTAGGGAGATACGAATTAACAAAATGTCTCAAGGTATAGACTACGCCCTTACACATGATACATGGGCGAAGAATGATTTAATATTGGTCATTATTGGCAAATCGCAGAACTGAACTACATTGGCATGAAAGTAGATATTCAACCGATCTTAACTAAAGATATTGAACTCCTAGAGAGAAGAGTTGGTCTCAGATCTAATCTAACATAACCAAGGGCATCCCGAGGTACACAAAGCTTGCCTGTCTGTCCCTAAGAGACCTCAGGCCCCCAAGGTCTAGGCAAAACCCACAAATCCATAGCGAGAAACAAGCAACATCGTAGTATGTCAATTTAAAAAGAGACTTGCTCAATGGTGTCGCGACGCAGGACCTCAGCGTCTTCTGGCAACAAAAAACCGACTTCAATCTGTCGCTGGATAGCTTCTCCCGCCTGACGTCGATAGTTGGCTACCGTTTTGTAGATAGCCCACAGTTTGACATCTTTGAAAGGGACCTCGGTGCCTTTCAATAACAACTAGGTTAGAACAATCGAAATTTTCTTTTTATCGCCGTCATGAGCAACTTACCAGTATGCCAATGCGGACGTGGCTGAGGAGTAACATCGATGATTTTGGCAGTAGGCACGTCTGTGTGAACAGTTCTGACCCCAGCAAGTGCATTTCCATACTCATCTCGCTCGATATCCCCGAATGCGTCGATATCAATTGTGGTACCACGCGGGGGAGCAACACCGGTCGTAATCCATTTGTTCATAGTATCGAAGAGAGCATGGTAAACGAAGGAATTGGCAAAAGTGCTCCATTGAGCACCTTCCAGATCAACGAACGACAAACGCTTCTTATCAGCCATGGAGAGGTATCGAGTCTCACGATGAGACATACCGGCAACTTCGTAGAGCCGAAATGACCTGCTATCAGCACGACGATGGGGAGGCATCTCACTTCCGCCATAGAGTGCCTTGATATAAATGAGTTCGAATTCACCTAGAATCTCAATGATCTTTGCATCGCGCAAGTCTGGAAGTGGGTTGCCGCCATCACATTGGCATGGCATGAATCCCTCAAATGGGGCGCCTCCATCGGGAAGTCGGAGATGAGTAGACTCGACGATGAACTTTCTTATCAAGTCTGCAGTCTGGGAAAGACCAGTAAGTATAACACGTTCGGCCTTGATATTCAGCTCTCCCAATCTCAAGGCATGTGATGCAGCAACAAGAATCTCCGGAGACTGTAGAGTTGCGGCCCACCATCTTTCCTTGAAGATCCTGTAGTTATCCCACAACTCTTCTGTGTTAGCGAAGCCGGGGATGTTGCTAGAAAACTCCTCCAGGGTCCGACAGGGGATAAAGTGCATGTCTTTGTAGCGTTCGGGATCAACGTTTTTGATCTGGTCAATTGCCGCGGGAGCCTGCGAATCAACTTCCAGCCAGGCATGGCCTTTGACTATTAGCTCAGACAATGCCTCACACTAGAATGCATGACAACTCACCATTACGCATCACCCACCGATTAATGAGACGCCAGATGGTTGTTCCACCCCATAGGTGAGACGGTTCCGCGATAACAAGACCGGAAAATCTGCTAGGATCCGCAGGGCGACGAAGAAGAAGGCGTGTGCAGTACGAGTTGGCAACGGCGATGCCAGTCATCAGATATTCCTGGGAGATGTAGTCATACACAGGAAGCAAGTCACTGTGATGGAGGTCGTATGTTATGGTCTTCGATGTTTCGGTCTCGGGTAGGAAAGAGACGCTTGGCTTTGTGACTCGCACGTGCATTCCGCGTTCTTCTTCAGTTGCCATCTTGTCCGGCGTGCTCTGTTGGTCCAAATTATGCCAAGGCTGGTGTTTGTCAGTTCTCTGACTCCGAGATGGAGCTCAGGGACATTCGGCACGTGTGATACGTAGAAGGACTCACGGACTAGGGCCAACGGTGACACGTGATGAATCGTGTCGGTTGGGCCAAGGTCGCGTTGGCTGTGCCTGATTAAACCGGTGCTGTTGTTGAGATGCGAAGGGAACACTGGAAAAAGAGAGAAGTGGAAGAGAGAGAAAAAAAAACAAGGACAAATACTGATTTAGTCGAAGAGGAAAAGTGGGAAGCTGATGAGTTGGGACCTGAGACAAACAAAAAGCTAGACCACGCCTTCTCAAAGCAAAGAAATTCAAAAGACCAAGAGAGATAAAAGACATATATTCGTCATCATTTTCATCTAAACCAGTTCGAAAAATAAACAGCCAGATAAAGCATGTTCGAGACCTGGATTAGTTCGATATTCTACCAGACTGAAGAATACCTGCAAAATTTATACCAGCAACTCGAACACATCCAACCCCCAGAACCACTGTGCAATACCCATTGCCCCGACACTCATAGTCGCAGCCATGAGGAGATTGACGCCATTGTTGTCTAGCCAGTCATGGCCAGTTTCAAGACGACGACTTTCCTGACTTTCCTCGGGTATGTGTGCCACCTGGATGCCACGCAATGCAGCGTTATGTATGCTACCGGTGGTTTTGGCAGTGCTACCAGCAGGGAGAACCGGCTTACCCGTGGAAGGGTGAATGAGAACCTATAGAACTGGATTAGAGCTTTGTACGCAGTGGCCAAGGACACATAATCGTGAACTCACCTTCCTGCCACCACTCCCCTCTACAACCTTCCCGCTCCTCTTATCGACAACACTGGCCTGCAAAAGTCCACCAAGAACGCTGTCAAGGACACTGCCTAATGCACCCCAAAGAGTCATAGCTATGGTCCACAGAGCTCGATCCTTCAACCCGGCATTAGCGCAGAACGGAAGAACCGCAGTAGATGTCGCGGCGACAATGAACGATCCCAGAAGACCAGCGCCAAGACCAGTCGCAGTAACACCACCATTTGTACCGGGAGGGACGTGACGGAGATTCAAGGAGGTGATCAGGCGGGGTTTGGATTTCGAGAGAATGCCGAGCTCGGAGGAAAAGGTGTCTGCAGCGACAGCGGCGTAGTTTCTGCGAAGAGGAACATATTAGTTATATGCTCTAGAACAGAGATTGCAGACATAGAATCTGAGATTGAGTGACATACGCTACAATCCCAACAATTAAGATATCAGCCGCATTCTGACCGAGTGAGAAACACGATTCAGGGCCTGCTGTTTTGGCCAGGATAATCGCATGAGCGATCGACAATATGGTAGCGACAACAGAGTTCGCCAGGACTTGAATATGGTTCCGGGGGCCTTCCCCACCTTCCGCACCGGTTGCGGAGAGTGTCAAACGCGACTTGACCTCATGTTTTACCTATCATCGCGGTCTTGTAAGCTGCGCCCATAAGATAGTTGTAGGTTGAAAAATGAACAACATGCAGCTTCGCTCGAGATATGAGTAGCTCCATACCTTTGTGACCTTAGTGCCGCCAAAATAGAATACTGCAAGGAGCGCGACTGGTGCCGACCATGGATGGAGAGCGTGTGCGGAGGCTGAACATCCCGCAACTACCAACCCGAGCGGGGTAAGGGATTTGCGCGACCAAGCTCGATAGACGAGTCCAACCACAAGAGGGATGCCTATATAAGGTTTCATTTTGTTGGTCTTGTAATCTCGAGTGCCGTCATTTATTGGGATAGATGGTGGTTGAGGTTGAAGAGGTGTAGCTGAAGGGGATCGGAGCTTGGGTGGAGTCCGAAATAAGCATCATCACATGATGCAAATTCCACTTTTATACTGAAGCATCGAAGAACTGAAGAACTAAAGAATAGTACAAAAAAAAAATAGAAAATACTACATGTATATAAGATAGAAATTAAGAAGCTCGTATGGCTCAATACTATGGGCATTGATCTGGTGAAATTGGATGAACCATTCAGCAAAGAGCTCGGAGCCCTTGTAGGGAATATAGAAAAGAAAAGAAATACGTTCGACCTGAAGGATATTTCCAAAATCAATATTTAAGTAGGTATGGTATGTAGCGAGTCAATGTATACCAAGAAATTGTGCGCCTTTTCGCTCCTCGGGGTATGTCCAAAATCCGGGAAAAATAGTATACAGGACGCAGATCGAATCAAAATCAATGACAAGGAGAATGGTAATCAATCCAAAGCAAGTGGCAGCGGGAAGAACCTCAGCATATACTCGGTAGTCCTGCTAAAGAGCGAGGCCGCTGCCATCGCCGCTCCAGCGGTAAAGGGCTAGCACCTCACGCCTGCGTGACTGCTGCTCACCGTAATCCTCTGGGACACGGCCGCGGACTTGAGCTAGCGCCGAGCGCATCACTTTTCGGAACGTTCTCTGCGGGATATTAGCTTCTGCAAATATAAGCCTTGGTCACGAGTAAATCTTACCTGATATTCAGTGTTCAAAGTCACCACGCAGGCCTCATGCGCTCGTACGATTGTTTCACAGGCCCGAACAACACTGGGACTGGCATCTCCTTGCAGCTTATCCGCAGTCAAGAGTAGCAAGAAACTACCTTGCAAAAGATATATGCCAAAAAAGAAGGGCATGAAGCTTAAATCGGGGTCGTATTCCAAAATGTCCGAGGCCGCCTCAGCAGAGCTGACTGCATGGCCCATTGCAGTGATAAATGACTCGGAAGAGATCCAGAGATCGTTATCGTCGAGCAGGTTTATAGGGTCCCACTTTCCAGCCAGCAGAATGTGGAGCACATGCATAATGTGAGTGCCATAGGCAACCACCATCCTTGTATGAACAATGGACTCGCTCACATGCGATCCTACTGTGCTACTTGACCGACCAGACGGACTGACGTGGTTGATATTGGAACCTTCCATGGCTGTGTCAGGCTCACCGGTCCCGAGGGCGATAGAGCTGGTATATCGAGCCTCAAATTCTTTCAGGCTCTGGGCGTAGACATCGAGCTGCCGGCTGATTTCCATGGCCTGACTTTCCCACTCACCGCTGTTACGGAAATGAAGACCGAATCGCGGGTGATTGCGAGCATGTTGCAGATCTACAATTTCACCCAGGATAGACATCAGGGGTAAGAAATATCCGAACATGCTATGGCCAGTGCATTCAGATGCTGGGCCAGCACGGCGGTAGTTGATAGATGAAAAGTCGCCCGCCTGCCAGATATCATCATTCATCGGCTGCAACAGCCCTTCGCACTCTTTATCCAGCAATGTCAACGGTCGGTTGTAACAAAGCGCCAGATGGCGATCTGTCGCATATAATAGCCACCAGATCCGCCGGCGCTCCTCGCGTTCTTCCTCTGTGAGATTAATCACAGAGTTGCCTGGACCGTGGCCTAGTAAAGAGGACGGTTGCCTCTTGTTGCCATTCACATCAATATCCCCCTCACCATCCATTTCGCCGTCTTGACGGGTGGTCGCATTAGGCGGTAATTCGCGGCCAAGTTTCAGCTCTCGCGCGAGAGACCAGGCAGCTGTCCACCATCGCATACTCGCAGCCTTATATTCGCTAGCAGAGACGACGGTCGCCAGGTGAACATACGTAGCGACGTCATCCACTGCGCCAGTGGCACTACTTTGAGCACCCAATTGATCCATGGAGACCCCAAAGCCACCGAGAGCCACCCCATTGATTACCATATTAGCTGGATAATTAGGAGACGCTTCTCCAGTGGCAGGACCATGTATAAGTGGCCGGAGTAGGCCAATAGTCAACTCCAAAAGCTTTTGGCAGACTCGGCCTCGAGCTGAAGGGGGTGATGTCAAAAATGCAGCTTCACTTGTTTGAGCTGCGACCCACAGCATACTGGCGAGAAGTCCAGGGGTGCACGATCGCGGCTTTGTAGGATGTAGGAACGATTGTTTGCGGAAGACATAGCCAACCACATAAGGCGATGACGGAGAAAGATGTGAGGATGATGAGCTAGTGAAATAGACGTCGAGGAGATCGCAGGCGAGAGATTGAGGGATTATAGACATAATGTGCGGAAGAACTGGTTGCAAGACCGGGTATCTCAATGAGCTGGAGAAAGGGGGCATGCTGAAGGAAGGGAAGTTTGCGGGTGATGGGGAAGGAAGTGGCAACCAGCTAGGTGACTGCGCTGGAGGAGAGAAGCCCATAAAAGAAGCCGATGGGTTCTCCGTCGAGTTTCCAATGCGGAAGTGGTTCATAGAGCTCGTATTTGCGTCTTGCGCATTCATCAAAGGATATGCGCCATCATTATACCCCGCAAACGCTTGATGTTGAAGCATTGAACCCGGCGACCGAGGGTTTCCATTTGAGTTTTGCATCATCTGTATAGAGCGCATATCTGACACGGACATCGAGGGTCGGTGGGATTCTTGGAGTGCTGCGTAATTATTGAATGGCATGCCCGCCATATTGGAATTCATCTGCTGCTGAGAAGGTGCTTGAACAGGCGCTTGGTTTTGGCGCATGGCAGATAAGCTAGCCACATCCGCGTTATGCGACCGAGATTGTGCACCTTCAGTTAGAGTCCGCGCGGCGTCAAAGGCGCGATCGTAATGTTCGTTGGATTCGTGTAAAGACTGTCCGTTTGAGGGCTGCCCTTTGACATGCGTTATGTTTTCGTTGCCACCCATGTCACTATCGGCAATTCCAGTCGCGGCTATATCCTTTTTCGACGCTTTCCCACGCTTCTTGCGCTCGCGGGCGTACTCGCAGCTGAGTCCAAACTCTAGGGACTGTTAGTTCAACCAATGCGCAAATGGAGAGGGTCCGCTGGAAGAAAAACCGTACCGACACAATGCGCACAAGGGTTATGTCCATCACATTTGGTTCGTAATTGGTTGCACTGGTCGCAGGCTCGGCTAATTCTCCGACGGGCTGGAGTGGCGGATGAGTTTTTGCGAATAGCGGAGCGCGCCTCAGCAAGGGAATCGCGCAATTCAGGATCCTTCAGACCTGAATTAGAACTGTTTTGTTCGCCATAGAGGATATGGTGGGAATGTTGCGACGTCTTCGTGTTACTAGGATCGGTCGGGATGTCGGCAGCATTAGCTTCACGTGCTAACTGGAGCTGTTCCAGCGCATACTGCGACCCTTCCGCAAGCGTGTCCAGCCCGGGGGTTTGAGATTGTGTCATCCGTTCGGCTTGAGACGAAAATGGAGAGTAAGAATTGGCAGAGGAGAGGGAGGTCATCGACATGCTTCTCCGAGGAGGCGGAAACAGGGCTATGGCGACATAGAGGGATAGATCAATGGGATCTAGATTCTCTAGTCTATCAGATACAAAAAGATTGAGTCAAAAATAGTATCTAGAGTGACCAAAAAGTCACAACGGCATTGCAGAAAGATGCAGAAAGAACGGAGAGGCGACCTCGGGACTTTCTTTTCTCCCCTCGGCGCAGCCCAAAGCTTGGTTTTCGCACAGATCGAAAGGTTAAAGGTAAGGGATCAGAGATATCAGAGATATTAGACAATCCACAAACAATCAACAAAAAAACGGGAAGATCAGAAATATGAAGATCAGGAGATCAGAATAGAAGATCTGGGGAAGTTGTCATGTAAAGGCGGGGGAACGGCACGTGGTGCGATGATATGTCACGGTGTGTGGTATATGTTGTATAGGATGTAGCTCTCTCTCTCTCTCTCTCTCTCTCTCTCTCTCTCTCTTTCTTTCTCTTCTATCTAAATCAATTAAACAATTGATACAACATGTTTCTACCTCCTTAGACCGCGTTTATTTCAATAAAACTGTAGAGTCCCTTTTCGTCCTTCGCTTATATCCGTATTCCCCACATTTCATCCTGAACAACTTCCTAGTCATACACAACTACAACAAACACTGCTGTCTCTGTATTCCAGCCTTAGAAAAATTAGAATGAGCATACGTAAACATGTTACGAGACTACAACATAAATGTGATTTTGGACCTGAACCCCTCATCTGACCATGGTCACATACCCCGGTCTTGGCACTGGGGGATTGAGAGGACAAAGCATATTAAGGTACTCCATACTCCGTACAGGGGCTCCGGATATACTCCTTATGCAGACCGGGCTTATGGGGTGCAGGGTACAATCTAAATTATATGTGGCCCGACTATTCTGATATTCCTCCGGCTTTGGAAGCCCAGGTATTGCGCATTATACACTTATTCATAGGGAGATTTAGGCATTAGTAAGTCGGCTAGATCCGTGCTTTTAGCTTTTGAATTTTGCCTAAATGTACTTGGGGAGTTCTCCGGGTATTTACTTCCATATATAGAGTTGGGATGAGTCAAAGGCAGAGAGGGTAGGTGGGTAATTCTAGAAGTTTGATATCATATTCATACAGGTAGTATATACTGTTTTCTCTCCCATGTGTAATGTACAGATGCAACCAATGAAGCCCGGAAAATAAATCGGGCAGAAAATATACAGGAAATTAAGAAGTCAGAAGTTACTCTTCCACAGCACTTCGGACATGGCTAAAGAAAGATGTGAAAGTATGCATAAACGCCAGCTAAATGCAGTAATTCCCAGATGAGAGCATCATGAGAAGAAGTATTCACTCTCACGAATTCGGGTCAGATCCCAGTCGCCCTTTTTGGGCACGGGGCGGAAGTTTAGAGGCATCCATAACCACGTGGTCAAGTTGCGCGGCTTGCTCTTATCTGGCCGCGCAGAGCTTTGGGGTTGTTCGGTCTGATCAGAAGGTTCACCATGGATATCATCCTCTACCTTGGACGTCTCACCACGGGATACCTGCTTCGACTCAAACATCTCGAGGTCGCCGATCAGGCTCTCAATAGCCGGATCGTTGGTGTCGATTGAACATCCTATCGGCATCCGTTCCTGATCTGGAATAGCTTCTGGAATGTGCCCGATCGCGTGCGTACCCATCGTTTTATAGGTAGTTAGGTCAGAGTCTGTACCCCCCAATGATTCAAAGAGACTGCAAGGTGTCACCATAGCACGACCCTCGGCCTGATCTTCCGGATCATCCGAGTTGAGTAGAGTCTGCCGTCGATGTTCGTTGATCAACTCTTGGAGTTTGCTAACCCTAGTGCGGAGGCGGTAATTGGAGATCTCCCGACCCAAGGGGCTGAGGCGGGAAATTCTAGCTAGGAATATATTCTTGCCATATCGCACTTTGAATTCAGCGCCGAGGCGCCCGACAACATCATCCGAATGCATGCGAACGAAGGCATCTCGAAGGATGAGGTTCATCTGATCGATATCGGCAGCATGAGTCCAGAATGAATCATGGACAGCGGAAAAGGCCAAGCCCGCTTCATGGCATGCATTGGCGGACATGATCATGTGTGTGGCATCAAGAGAGTGGATGAAGTTCGGTGGGAAGGCCTGAAGCTGCTTGCGCTTTGAAACAACATCATCAGAGCCAGGGTCAACGAGACTGATGTCTTGTAGACTAGTCTGAACACGCCGCGTCTTGCGAGTGCGATATGGCTGGACCACTGGGAGACCCAGTGGGGTCGTCCAAATCACAGTCGATGTGAAGGATTTCTCTGGGTCAGTGGATGTCGCAAAATCATTGTCGCGTTCATCCTTGGGTACTAGTGCTGCTTGCGTGAGCTCCTCAATTTGCTCCGGTGTCACAGACTGTGTAATGCGTTGGGCACAATCGCCAAGCCAGTACTGGATCTCATGGGCTCCGTTAAACATGGATCCGAGAGCGCCAAAGATCTTTGTTGCAATGTAGAAGGCCGCGCTGTTCCTTTCTGTGTTGCTAAGATCAGGGAGATAGTCGATAAGCTGCCTTTTGACCTGTCTCGTCGCCCCCAAAAAGGTCACGCCGTAGACATTAGTCATGACTGTCTGCTTTACAATCTTTCTGGTGACTCTGCCGTCGAGACGCTGAGCCAATTCATTGCCATCGGCTGCTTCCTGCGCAATGGCCTCCTTAACAAATTCGCACACACCGGTATATACGTCTGAAGGGCGATCAGATGGTTCAAGATTAACTTGCTGGGCGCCGACACGGTCACCACCCAGAGCGGCATAATGTTGAAGTCCATTGCAAGAGCCATCTTGGTGAATCGGGAGGTGGGAGATATATTCCGTGGGCTCGGAGAGCTGCAAGGCGTTGCGGAGTTCGCAACACGCTGCCAAAAGCTGCCATGGATCCTCAGCCTGGAGCCACCACCGTCGTCCATGGAGTCCTGCGTTGGCAGAGTCGAGAACATCATCCAAATTGTCCATTGTGAATTGCTCCCGTTCAGACATGCTCGCTTTATCAAATCCAAACAAGTTTGCAATCTGAATTTTCAACCAGCGCATGCCAGATACCCCAAGTGCCTTGCCCTTATCGAAAAGAAGCAACCCTCTTGAATTATCAGCCCCCATCTGGTTCATGTAAGGAGGGAGTGGATAAGCTCTCCCGCGGAAATCCATATTATGGGGCAGATAAAAGACCTCCTTCCGGAAGGCTCGCGCTACCTCGAGCTGAAAGTTCTGGAAGCATCGAACAGAATGAAATCCAGAGCGAAGATTTTCGATTTCACGAACCTTGCTGTGCCACTCCTTTTGGGTTGCGTAGTCGGCCTCTGGGTTTGGTTGTTTTGGCATCTGCAGGTCTGGATTCAAGGGGGCGAGCTTTCCCACAGCTTTCCCGCCATTCCAAGCCTCGAGCATCACGTTAAAAACTTGTTCATTGATCTTCCACCCAGTGGCACCGAGAACATCAAGGCCTGCTCGGATCTCTTTCAATCCATCATCTTTCAAGACAGCTTTGAGGTAGGCTGGTTGTAGTAGTTCACCGGGAGTAGTGCGCACTAGGGCGGACTCGTAAATCTTATACCCGCCAGATCTTGCGCCTGTCCATGGTCTAGGCTTGCAAACCATGGGGAGGTGGCGGGCCAACAGCTCAGCGGGTGGCTCTCTGGCAACAATCTCCACAAGTTTAGTATTCATGTGGATATGACCAGATCGTTTCCCGAAGTTGATCTGATAAGAATGGTCGAAGGCTGGTTGCATAGTGAGAATCCTTTTCTTGGTGGCGGGATCCTCGGTCCAAACAGGGGCTTTCGAAACTTCGACTAACATGCTCATCAAGACAGCACCGATTTTGACCTGTGAGCGAGAACCCCAGACGACTGATTCATGTTCTGCATTGATCTTTTCAACGAGTGAGCGCCATCGAAGTCGGCCTTGTTTGTCTTTGCGGTTTGCGAGAGTCTGCTTCAGTGCCTTGAGACGACTCGGATCCATAGACTTGTTCCTTTTCAGGTAGGTGTCGGCAATGAGTTCATCCTGCAACTCTTTCCCAACTACTGAAGCGAGGATGGAAAGTTTGAGTCCCTTGTCCATCCCCTGGCGACTGAAAGTAGACATCACAGACAAAAGAGTGAGTGCAGCTAACCGGTCGGGATCGAGGGCCTGCAAAAACACACCATATTCACAGCGCTCTTTTTGCTCAATATTTACGATACGGGCTCCAAGTGCCTCTTTAACGAGCACCAACTCCTTCTTGATTCTTGCCACAAGGTCTGTGTGCCATTGGCTCATGATTCCGTTCAGCCTTTTCTCATCCGAAGCGACATTTAGCCCAGATTTTTGTCTCTCAGCATTATCTTCTCGCCAACGCCAGAGCGCCGAATCGAGACTGTCCATTTCAAGTCGTTTTTGTCTCAAATCTGAAAGCAGTTGCTTTCCTTCCTCCTCGGTGCCTGTGAAATTTTCGGGCAAACGTACATCGATATTGCCAGAGAAGAGAGAGAGGGACTGTTTCAGGGATGCCAGTCCCAATCCCTTTTGGTCGGCAGCTTGCACTTGGGGTGTATTATCGACGGCGGCGGAAGGCACTTCAGTAGTTTCGGGGAATTCCATATATTTCGAGACCAGGTCCAGCATGTCAGAGGAGCAAATC
This sequence comes from Penicillium expansum, assembly GCF_000769745.1. Classification (NCBI taxonomy): domain Eukaryota; kingdom Fungi; phylum Ascomycota; class Eurotiomycetes; order Eurotiales; family Aspergillaceae; genus Penicillium; species Penicillium expansum. Next base: position 82,226 of record NW_015971234.1, read on the forward strand.
TAGATTGGGAACATAAGCATGATTTCAAATTACAGGCTGGAAGTGTAAGCTCACCTTAGACAGCTCACCAACATCAGAGTCCTCAAGAACCTCAATGCCGACAAGCTCTTCCTCCAAGCCTGCGTTTTGGGCAAGTTCCCAGTATCGACGAACAGTTCTGTCACGCTTCGACCCATGGAGCATACGCAGCGCCATTCGAATCATAATCGCGAAACTGATTGCATCCGGCGTCACGCCACCGGAAGGCATATCAACTTCGAACCATTTCTGCAACGGCAGAACCATGTCTTGCTCTCGGTGGAGGATCATATACGCCACCATATCTCTCATGAAACGGTTATGAATAACGAGATACTCATCCGAGCCAGGCGGATGATAATGGCCCAGGCGATTAATCAACGCAGAGGCTCGCTCAAACTCTCCAATTTTCAATGAGAGCTCTAGATTCGCCTTCATCTCCGTTTCATCACCGCCGACGCCATGCCTCCTGCGGAAAATTTTTGATTGCGATTGTGGCGTTGAGTCGAGGATGATCAGGGATGATGTATCAAAGCTGTCAAAGGGCATGCTCATAAAGTGATCGTAAGTCTCGGGCGAATGCCCATCGATGCTGGAGTGGTCGGCGGCTGTAGCAAGATGGCGTTCTGATTGTGGAGACGGATTGCGCGGGCGATCGTGAATCGAATTGCCCGACAGATTCAAGAGTGGGTTTCGATTACTTGAATAAAAACGTGTTGTCGGCAAATGGAACGATGCTCGGAAGGCCGGCGTCCTCCGCAAGTGAAGGAAAGCATTTTTTTGACAAGCCACGCGTGATAACATGGTGCATGAAATCGGCGTTTTTGGGGGTTGGGAATCGCAGGTTGAAGGTTTAACGCGGATAAGAAAAAATGACTCCAAAAGTAAAAGATATTAAGGGTAAATTATAAGATAGATGCAGACTTTCAACGATGATGATCAGAAAAACAGAACACCGTGATGATGGATGTTTAGTTCGACCAATGCAATTGTTCCGCTATAGAAGAGGGATAATAGTCGCGTTGACAGCTGTGCTGCAACCGTCAACCGAACTGAAAAAAAGAGGGAAACGGAAAAAAAAAAACACGAAGGCAACGAGAGAAAAAGGGAGATTTATCGGACCTGTCGCGATGAAACGGAGATGGCAGAAAAACCGAATAGTCACGTGATCATATCCGTTCTCTTATCGTGATTGGCGGACAAGTATGAGTGGCGAGGCTTCAGTATAGTTGTAGACCTTTTGCATGTTCCTTGTTAAACTAAACTGAAGTAGATGTGATTTTGTCCTTAATGGGTTTGAAGACTTCTAAACATTATGATAAGCGTCTGCTAGAAATTGACCGTTTGGATTATTGTACAATATAACCCCTCGCTATTGAGCCTCGTTCCCTGCTTGAGCGTCTCTTTGCCTCCGGCGATTTTCCTTCATAGCCCAACCAGTCATGTCGGGGCGGGCAGGGTCGATCCTAGGGGCGCTCATTTTATCGAGGTAGTCTTCCGATTCGATGTTTGATTCTAGAGACGGGAGATTTTCGGTATCCTTGTGAATCATATAGCTCTCATATGTGTACCAAGAATCCTCGGCCTGGAATCGGTAAGGGTTAGTGGGAAACACGAATCAAGAAGGTCCAAAGAGAGAACATACCTCGGCATCAACCCAGCCGAATGTTTTCCATTTCTCATCTTGCATTTGCTTAAGAAGGTCTAGATTGCCAGCGTTTGCAGCCGCTTCGCCATCTTCAGCGGCCTTGACTTTAATATCAATCGCACGTGCTTCACTCTCGGTAGGACGGTCATCGTCATCCTTTTTAGCACGTGAGCCTTTCCCTTTTGGCATCTCATCTAAAGCATCGAGGTGGTGAAGTTGAGGGTGGAATTGGACAACCGATGTGACAGGTGAGAGATGCAAGTTTTCTAAGAACAGGTGTTAGGATTGGACGTTGCCACCAGAAAAGAAAGCGATCAAGTAGAATCAACGTACTATCTGTGAAGGTAGCCAGCATGTAAACTGGATCGCCTTCTTCAGAAGGCTTTATCCGACCTCCGAGTGACTGCACTCGCATCAATGATGCAGAATCCACGGCCCTCTTATTATCCAATATCTCCACATCCCCATTCGCTTCCATCTTGACTCTTCCCCCTGCAGCTGCAGTTCCGCTACCAGCAGTGAATCCGCCTGCCATACCATAAGCACCTCCGTCGCGCGCGGAACGACTCTTCTTCACCGCATCACCGTAGCGCATTCCCTTGTTAACGTCGTAGTTTTCTCGGGTGCTGATGGGGACTTCAACTTCAATAAGGCCAGTGCGCGGTTTAAGTCGAAGTTGAATCGGTCGTTGATTTTCTTGGTCATTGTAGGGACGGTCGTGCTCTCGATCAACGTATTGGAAGACATAGCGAGAAACATCCGAATCAGTGAGGAGGACGTCGTAAGAGGCGACGACAGGATCGTCGTCGGAAAAGGTCATTGCGATAAGGTGAAGAAGTATCTTATATGAGCAATGAGCGATAGAAAAAGAGGTAAGTAGCAATAATTGCCGCAAGATGAACCACTCGGACTGATAACTTTTTTTTTATCGAAATTCATCGGCGGGGATGTGGCAGAAACACTGCTATCGCTTCACCGCCATTACGTACTCACCGGTTCCGAGCTGGTTTAAATTTCCATCGCGCCGGTTCCCCCTTTTTTCTTTTTTTTTTTCTTCTTGAGGATCATCGAGTTGTGCTGAGAGAGCTACCATGCTATCTTCCCTCTCATAACCAAGCACTCTCCCCTGGCGTCGAGGCTCTTCTAGCCTCCGCTATCATCGAGCACGCCAATTCCACCTCGATGCCTTCCTAGCGTGAGAGACGCACCCCTTGCTCAAACCTCACTGTTTTCCATCGATTGTCGTCAACCCATTCGTTCATCCTCACACCAACCCGCTTCCATGACTTGAGTGCATCTGAATCGCTCGTGCCAACAAGACGTCTGTAACAGTTTAAGTCCAGACACTCGCGGTTCCTTTTTGTTAAGGCAACCAGCAATACACCAGTCGACGAAGAAATGCCCCCGAATGGGGTAGTCGCAACGAACCAGGGACCTTATCGGTCACCATTACACGGTTCCCTTAGATTAGGGCAACCAACGATACACCAGTCGACGAAGAAATGCCCCCGAATGGGGTAGTCGCAACGAACCAGGGACGTCAGGGCCGCCCGGAGCGGGCAGCGGATTCGTCCCATCGGGACCTTATCGGTCACCATTGAAGCGGTCGCAATGACCAACCAACCAGGGAGGGACTTCTCAACCTTACCTTATAAGTGCAACCGGGATCTATGAATTTGCATAATGTCGGTTGCAATCATGTGAGAAATGATACACCAAGAGGCCAACGTGATCCAATGCGCCTCACGACGAATCCTCAAAAGGAGGATCTCATGGTGCGGGTCAGGGTGCTTGGGGTTGGATGATTGGTGCGATATCGATTGATGGAGATGATTTGGGTTTGAGCAAGATTTATATACAATCAGCTAGGCTACTCTCAGATCTCTTTGGGATTTGCACGTCAATGTAGAGTTGTTTGGCTAAATATTCTGTCTCCGTATGCTTGTAGGGTTGTATCTGGGTTAAGAAACAGATCCATCGCCCAGAGTCAGATCTAGTAGATTTCACATGGTGATACTGTATGTTTGGGATATTCGTAACACCACCTACAATAAAGAGTATTCAGCCTGATTTCATCGGGGAGGATCAGGATCCACCTTAATACGAAGAGGTACAAGTCTAAGAAATGTCGTCCAATGATGATCCCAAATTCCTGCAACCGTAGGGGGCCAAACTTGATTCATAAATACCCTCACGATATAGGTAGATCTCCAAGTTTCCTCACTATCGCTCAATTGATTTGCAACAGCCTCCGTATGTTATTGCCGAAGAGCATTATGATCGCAGCGTATTGCCTGCCAACCTCAAGCTGGCCTTCATATTGCCATCATCTATCGCGAGGTACTCGCTGCCAGACAATCTCGCCGAAATCCCAACTGCAGTCACAGACTATGTAGTCTAATGGACAAAATCGCCGACAAGCACCATTAAAACGCTTCACAGCCCAGAAACCTGCAATCTGAGGAGCGGGACCTACGGGGGCATGGAATGGTCCTAGCGGTCTGCCGACCCAGAATGCGATATTGAAGCACAGCGCGACGCGATTTCCCGCGCCGTCGAGCACTACATGGCCAGCGAAGACAACGAGGAGCACTGCCAACACTGCGATACCAAGTGTCTATGCATGGATGCTGGTAGTTCTCAGGGTAGATTGTTGAAGCTGGGTCCGGTCGATGGATCTAATGAGGCATACTATGGTCCGACCTTGACCTTCGACTCGTATTTCGGCAGTGAGAATCATGGCTCTGAACAGCATGTTCTCGACCAAACTATGATCTTCATGCCCCGTGATGAAGTTCCTATTCTCATTGCATCTATCTTCTCCCAGTCTCGAATTCTGTTACCGGCGAGTGTGACGCTCGTCTAGGGCTTGCACCTTATACTTAAATGTTTCAATTCCCATACGATCTATTGATCTTCCCATTCGTCTGTCATGGCTCTTGCTGAAAAATATCTTTCTTTCTATTTGTTCTGGCACATTAAATACATATGAACGCTATAACTAAATAGTCCCTACGCCTACTTGAACGATATGAACGATGTTCATTGACATTAAATATGTTATAGAGCTAACATGTTCTGCTGTTGATAATGACCTGGACTGAACACCCCTTCCTCCACTTGGTTAGTGCAGAGTGGGCTATTTTTCCCAAACACAAAAAAAAACCAATTCCTAAACGCCTGAACCCATATTCGATCCAGTCTCATAAATCAATCGTCACATCAGGCTCAGACCACAAGCTTCAGACTTGCAGTCTTACCTTCAAGTTCCACAAGACAACTGCAGTCCCACGGAGAATTTTTAGCTAACCAGAGAACAGGGGGTATTGGCCTGACTGCCTTGTTCTCCAACAGCTGTATATGTTCCTCCGCATCAGACACCACCGAGGGTAATGGCAGCATGGCAGGCCAGAATGAAACACATCCACCCATCTATATATATATCATGAGCTGGGCGGAAAGCAAGACGTATGTGTGTCTCAACATACCTGAGCGGGGTTCCTCAACCGTATCCAAATACTCAGCGTCCTCCGTCTTCATCTTATCCTCGGGAGATGCAGTTTGCCGCGGATACCTGCATGACCAACTCAAATTAGTGACCCCGCGCAATCACAAATAGGGCATTCATCACATACCTGTGTCTTTCCCAGAAGCAAAAGAGGGCGACGATGCCCACCACGATGATCGCAAAAAGAACGCTGGCCATGACCACGGGTAAAAAGGGCCGCTCTTGGAGCTCGTGAGTGATGTTTGCCAGCTTGCTGTAGCTAGTGTGCGTGTCAGTTGTCGCTATCTTCGTGTACGCGCCGTAGTATGTCCAGTATACGCCGTACTGGTGCTCAAAGCAAGCTGCTTCGCGAATCATTACTGGTATGGGTGCCATTTTCGACCTCGACGGTGTGTAGACGACTGCCTGGTGGTGATATAGCTGTGAGTATCTTCGGACTCTCTGGGTCTTTACTAGTACTGTCAGCGCTCTGAAGTACTGAGGTTCGGAGGCGATGAAGGTCAATAGTCGATAGTGTCAACGATTTTATAGGAGATCACGTTGAGTTAAATATCATAGTATCGAGAATAGGAGCCTCGGTGGAGGTCGTAGGTTGCGATGGGTACAGGATTTTGCTTTGAGGAGAGAGAAGAGATTGAAAGAGAAAAGGAAAATTGAGGGGGGTTCATGTCTGAAGAAGTTGGAGACTGCCTGGTCACTGACAAACAAACCACTGCCATTTGAAAAGGGCTTTAGGGAAGGCGGTATTTTCTGGTTATTTTGACCAAACAAATGTCGAGATGAAAAAAAAAGTAGAGATAAGATGATGGAAATGTCTACTAAGGGGCATTTCTAATAAACCCAGGAGAATCCATAGAGATTCTAAACAGCAGTCGTTCAGTCAGGAGAGTCAAGAGATTTCAAAAGTTCAGCTCAAATAGCAATACATAAGTAGCAATATGGTACACCCAAAGGGCATACATGGAAACATCATCGTGACTCAAATGCCACAGAAGGGACATCAGTACCATCCTCCTCCGACTGAGCCTGCATCCTCGTCAAGAACACCCCAGCTTTAACAGCGCACTGATCAGCCTCTTTTCGAAAGTTCAGAATCCAAGCAACCATGAGTATATCATGCGGCAAGTGATCCTGCACAAAATACTCCACTCGGCCTTCATTCTGCTGCATTTTACTTAAGTGCCTCGACAACCGATCATGTTCCTGACACATAACCTCTCTGCCCCCGGAAACAATCAAAACAGGCGAAGGCAGAACAAAGGGATGCCAAATCGGCGCAAGATACGGCTCGAACTCGCTAGTGATCTGTAGTTTACCGATCAAATGCTTCGCGCCCCACGCGGGGAATGAGGGTGGGATATAGTCTGTCCGTACATTGGGAATATTATCCCAGAGATGCTTGTTGCGAGAACCGGGGATATCGCACCAGGGCGAGAAAAGCCACGAGCATGTGGGCGGGGGGAGGAGGGTCTCGTCATCATAGTCGGTGATGTAACGCAGGAGTGCGAGGGAGAGGTGGCCACCTGCGCTGTCTCCACTGAAAACGATGCGAGATGCCGGGATGTGTAGCGTGTGGAGTAGATATGAGTAGGCGGAGATGGCGTCTTGGAGTTGGGCGGGGAAACGACCGTTGGGGTTGCAGGCTAGACGGTACTGTAGGCTGAAGACATGGCTTATTGGTGTGTGCTGTAGCAGACTGTTGGCTAGGAACTTGCAAGACGATGTGCGGCCGTCGCCAAGGATGTAAGAGCCGCCGTGGAAGTGGAGCACGACGTGCTTGTCTTGGGTGGTTGTTGTGTTGTATTGGTAGAGTGATGGGAACCAGGTGCCTCCTACAGCGACTGGCTGGATCTCGTCGTCTACTGTGATGCTGGTGTAGAACTCTGGTGCTCCAGGCTCGATTACAACGAAGCGGTCTCCATCTAGACCTGGCTTGAGAGAAAGTGGTGGTTTTGTCCGAAATGCCACGAAAATGCGTAGAAAAACTTTCATGAAAGTGTTTGCCAGTGCTTGTCGATATGACCAGTCCTGGTCTTGACGAAACCGAGGGCGTAGATAGAGCAGTGGCGCAAAAGGCGCTGATAGAATCGAATTCACATTCATCATTGACAACGATTTAAGTTGAAATAGACGTTAACGAAAGTGTTGGAAGAAGTGACAAAGTCAAGTCAACATTGAAGCTTTGAAGGTTGAGACCAAAGAGGCACCGGTGATGTCAACCCTGCATCAGCCCTGGAGGCTGCCCAAGGTCACCAACGCCCCCCCTGACTTAATTCCACGGTTGGGGTTATGCCACCTTTTTGATGTCCAGAGGGTTAAGAGGAATGTTTAGGTAAATTTACGGTGATCTTCAAGAGATTGGAAAATGATATCATTCGAGTATATATGTACGAGCAGACTTCAGCTGTCATTGAAATTCACATGAAGAAAGGGAATAAACGAGAAAAACAAAACGAGATCTAACATTTTTGCATGGAATCATACAATCGCCAAGGCATCAATGCATTGCGACGTGAGATACAGACGTGAGAATATCCAACAATTAGAAGGGTGAGAAAGCAAATTTTAGATCCCATGAGAGTCATAAAAAATCCGAAATATGTGTAACTGCTGTGTTCAGCATTTACTCTTCTTCTTCCTCGTCTTCGGCAACCTGTAGAAATTTATTAGAATCAATAGTATGGATATCATAGAAGGAATCACTTACGCCATCGTGGAAGTTCTGTCCATCAGTGGTGGCCTTGATGACACCAGCGCGGATACACCAATCACCGAAACGCTCGGGGGTCTCGCCGTCGGTATCACGCTCGAGAGAGTAGCGCTTGAGCAGGCCCTTCATAATGTCAAGGATCTCATCCTCCTTGATGGAGGAGCGGTAGCGCTTGTTGAGGCGCTGGCCGTGGTAGCCACCGCCCAGGTACATGTTGTATGCGCCGAAGGCCTTTCCGACAAAGGCAACCTCGGCGAGCCAGGGACGAGCACAACCGTTGGGGCAACCAGTCATGCGCATGACAATGCTGTCACGAGCAAGACCGCACTCCTCAAGGGTGGACTCGAGCTTAGAGATCAGAACGGGGAGGTAACGCTCAGACTCTGCCATAGCCAGACCGCAGGTAGGGAAGGCAACACAGGCAGAGGAAGACAGACGCAAGCCAGAGAAAGCAGTGTTGTCAAGCTTGTACTTGGCCATGTGCTCCTTAATAGCAGGGAGGTCTTCGTCGGCGATGCGAGAGATCATGAGGTGTTGGTTACCGGTGAGACGGAACTCGCCCTTGCCCATCTCAGCAAGCTCGCGAAGACCAGTGCGCATCTTGAAATCAGCAGAATCCTCAATACGACCGTTCTCAATGAAGAAGGTGAAGTGGTTGAGACCAGTATCATCCTTAATCCAGCCGAAGGTGTCGACGTTGGACTTGAACTCGAAGGGACGGGGTTCGCCAAACTTGAGGCCGTCGGGAAGAAGCTTCTCGACCTCGCCTCGGAAAGTCTCAACACCCATGTCGTCGATGGTGTACTTCATACGGGCGTGCTTGCGGTTCTTGCGGTCACCATTGTCGCGCTGCACGAGCATGATCTTCTCACATGCGAGGTGGACCTTGTCGGCAGGGATGTATCCGAACATACGACCAGTCTGGGGGTAGGTCTTGGTGTTGTTGTGAGTAGTACCCATACCACCACCAGCCAGAACGTTGAAGCCTTCGAGGTGGCCATCGGCGCCCTTGATGGCAATCAAACCAATGTCGTGAGCATAGACATCAGTGTCGTTGTGAGGAGGAATGGCAATGGTGATCTTGAACTTGCGGGGGAGGTAGGTGGGACCGTAGAGGGGTTCATGGTCAACGATAGCATCTCCAGCAACCTGGACCTTCTTGTCGTTGTCATCCTTCAGCCAAATCTCGTGGTAGGCAGAGGTTGAGGGCAGCAGGTGTTGACTGATCTTGGCAGAGATGGCCCAGGTCTCACGGTGGAAGGAGGACAGCTCGGGGAGAGAACTGCACATAACGTTACGGTTCACATCACCGCAAGCAGCGAGTGTGTCCATCATGGAGTTGTTGATGGCACGCATGGCACCACGAAGGTTGCGCTTGATCACACCGTGGAACTGGAAGGTCTGTCTGGTAGTGAGCTTCATGGTCTCGTTACCGTGTGAGCTACTGATGGCATCCATCTGCAGCCACTGCTTGGGGGTGGCAACACCACCAGCAAGACGGCAGCGAATCATGAAGCTGTAGGCAGGCTCAAGACCTTGGGCCTTGCGCTCATCACGGAGATCACGGTCATCTTGCATGTATGTACCGTGGAACTTGGTCAGCTGCTGGTCACTAGCTGGGATGGAGCCAGTGCTCTCATCAAGAAGAGCTTCCGCGATGGTGCCGCGAAGGAAGTTAGAGCCGACCTTGATATCCTCGTTGGTGATCGGGGCAGGCTCCTCGGGAAGACCCTCCACCTTATCGACACCCAGAGACTTCCACAGACGAGGCTCCCATTCGGAGTACCCGGTCTGGTAGGCATCCGGGTCCTGGTCATCACCGAGGCCAATGTCAGTCAGCTTGCGACCACCCAGGAAGGCGACACGATCATCAAGCTCCTTGCCAGGCTTGTTGTAGTAGATCTTGTCCTCCTTGCGGGGCCAGTAGTGGCTGTCACCAAGACCAAACACGGAATAGTTGATGGTGGACAGGTCGAGATCACCGGTGTTCTTGACATGCTCCCAGAGAGCACGACCGTTCACAGGGAATTCACCCTGGCCTGCAGTACTAGTGATGAACACCACATTCTCCTCAGTGGGCAAGTCCTCGAGAGGGAATTCATCCATAGCAATGACCATGGTCTTCAGGCCTCTGGCGCGACCACGGTTGCCAAGACGCTTAGCAATGTTCTGGGCATTACCACCGTCGGAAGCAAAGAGAATGGTGAGAGGAGCTCCGAACAGACCATCCAAGAGCTTCTCGTAGGAGTCCTTGGCGTTTCTCTTCTGCAAAGCACGAACCTCAGTGCCGTAGGACTCAGAGAGGACAGGAGCGTACTTGGGGCTGCGGTTCATGAGCTGGGTAAGCTGGTTGTCCCGGCGGAGGAACTCTTCAAGATCACGCTTGATGCGCTCGGAGTCAAGAGAGAACTTTGGCTCGCCCTTCTCTTCGTTGTCGGGGTTCCAGCGGTATAGGGGCCAGTAGCCGAGATCGATGGCTTTCTTGGTCTCCTGCAGCACTGTGAGTGCCGAGTCATTCTCCTTGTTGTATGGCAGGTAGGCGACAACAACCGAGGGACCCTTGAACTGCTGGGCCTCAGACATGGCCTGAAGAACCTGAGTGTACGAGCTGTAAACAGCGACCGAGGCAACATATGCGTTACCTCTGTTCATGGCATAGAGACCAATATCCTTCTTACGGCGGGTGGCGTCAGATGCAGCGCGCTCAGAGAAGGGTTGGGAGTCGATGATGAGCATGTTCACGTTCGCACCAGAAGCGAGAACGTGGTGAACACCAGAGTTGCCGAAATCGTAAGCCCAGGCGTCAGAGCCGATCAGCCAGTCAGACTCCTCGTAGAAGAAATTCTTGGACTGGAGGAGTTCGCGGGAAAGCGCCGAGCCATCGTTGGAGAGACGACTAATCACATCAGGAGCCAGTTTGTTAGCCTTGGCGGCTTCCTTCACATTCAGAGCCCAGCGAGACAACCAAGTCTTGGGAGCGTCAGTAGCAAAGGCGTTGGACTTGGTGGCTTCCTCAACCTCCCGGATGAAGCGCTGGCGGTGCTCCTGGCGAGCTAGCAGCGAACCAAATCCAAACTCGGGGCTTGCAGCAATGGTGCTTGAGACACCAGCGTTATTGGATCCAAGCTGATTGGCAATGTGAAGGCGCTCACCAAAGAGCTGATTCAAGATCTTCAAGTAAGCGTTCTCAATGTGAGGCTGCTCAAGAGCGTGTTGAACAGTAGGAACCTGAGAGCTTCCGATGTCAAGGTTCTGGATGGGAGAAGCGGAGTTTAGGTTCTGCAAGACACCGCGAAGGGCCTGGACAGCGGTAGAGGGCTCAATATATCCGAGACGGTACCCGACAATTTGAGGAGCCTGAGCGCGAGTGCCAGAGGGCGTGAGGCTGGACAGCAAGTCCATGAACGAAGGACCCCATCGGGTAGTCTTGCGAACCTGCTCGAGAACAGCGATCTTCTCAACAGAACTAGGGATAGAGTTGGAAATTTGACCACCAACCCAGGGGCGGTAGAGGCGAGCAGTGATCAGGCCAATGTTCTCCAACTCCGGGTTAGCACCGGCGTTGGCGAGAGCATCCACGAAGACTCCGGTAGAGCCAAAGACGAAGATAGCAGACTTAGCATCAGAAACACCAGTGTACTCAATGGCATTGTATCTGCGGCCCACTTCTTCGAACAGAGTGTTCCAAATCTGAGCTGTCCATTCGAAGATGTCGCCCGCGTTAACAGGCCGGGCGGTGGCGCTGTCCACAGTCGTCGCGGTCGAGCTCGCGGCTTCACTACCAGCACTGCTGTCTCTACGCGAGGAGCCAACTGAAGAGTTGTCAACGCTAGCGTTGAAAGGAGTTTGAGGTTGAGAGGGCACAGTCAAGTTTGTTGCCTCGGGTTGGCCCGTGGGTGAAGTACCCACGGTCTCTTCAGTAACAGTGGCCACACGACCGGAGTCAGCGTAAAGAGTCTGGGTTCCAGCAGAGGTGGCGGTATTTCCACCAGCGCTGAGAACCTTCTTCACGACCTCGACGTCCTCCTCACGAATAGAGGGGTCCTTGGCCGAGTTGGAGGGGTCGAAGAAGTGGATGACACCCTTTCCAGACTTGCGAGCAAGCGCGTGAGCTGTGATAGCAATGTCCTGGGCCTCTTGCACGGTCTCTGAGTGGAGGAATGTGAAACCGGACTGGCGAATGGAGCTGATCACAGAATAATCGGGGAACGGAGAGGGCTCCAGAGCAACGTGGATGACCACAGGGCTGTTGGCGAGACGGTAAAGGTGAGGGACGGCGGTAATCAGGACGGAGGAGCTGGTGACGACGGAGGTATTCTCGCCGTTCTGAAGGGGAGTGAAGGTGGATAGGAGGGGATCTTCATTATAGCGCACAGCTTGGACCTAGACATAGTATTAGTTTTGCTCCGGTCTCGCAATCCCAACGATTCCGACTCACCTCCGTGACTTTTGATGAGAGGTTGCTCGTCTTGTTAGCCTTCAGGGCCTTGAGTGACTCGGAGAACAATGAGTCATTCTGCAGCGCGGGCTGCACGGATAGAACGGTATCACTGGTGAGGTATGCGATTCTCGCCACTATACAATCGCATGGTGATCAGCCATTGCCCTCCCTTTCCAAGGATGAGAAACAACAATAAAACGAACAACTTACCTGCTTCAGCAGCGCTTGAAATAGATGCCATATTTTTTGTGATTATTGGCTGTTAAAATCACAGCACAAGTGGGATGATAAAATCGCGATATATCTTATCAGTATGTATGCAGCGATCTCCCACTCGCAGCACAGATCCGAAGAGAAATAGTAACAACTGAGAGGAGACAATTAAATATGATGTCTCTCAGCTCTCTTAGAATTCTCTTTCTAAACAAGAAAAAAAAAGAGCCAGTGGTTTTTCTTTCCCTCGCTCGCTCAATTCTCCGTCGTCGGGGGGGTTAGATCAGCAACCTGCTGATTGGTCTTCGATCACGACATCAGTGCAAACACCCAGCGGCGGAAATGCAAACTTTCCGTTTTTGGCCCAGTGCGGGGGATCCCGTGATGCCGTCGAGCACGTCAGCGTCGGGGTTTGCCCGCAGATGCTCATGAGGTACCTGGCATTTAAGAGAACTACATCAATAATCTATGAAATGCAGTTAAATCTCGGGATTTTCAAGGGATCTGCTTGATCCACGGGATTATGTGAAGTCCAATAATCCCGATTTATCCTGTGATCAGCCCACAGAGCATCGATTAGGTATTTTTCTTCATGCTTTTAGCGTACCAATAGCGCCACGGCAATTACCCATGCCCAATAAATGCATTTTTATTCGGGATCTTCCAACCTATTCTGCCATTAAGGAAATCCCTGCTAGAACAAGATTACCGGTCAAATGCCGAAGGTTAAAGGTCTTCACCGATCTCGCTCGAGTATATCATGACTCCAGCCAATTAGCGTTATTCTAATAATTCGGCCGAGTGCATCTTTAGTCTTATCAAAAAAAAAAAGGAAGAAAAAAAAGATAAGGTAAAGAAAAACTTAATCTACAAATCCTGTACCGGAGTACAGCAGTACAACATACGGAGTACTAGAAGGATTAATAGACTCCAATATCTCAGTATTACTGACCACGCTCTGTTCAATCATCACCAAGAAGAAATTATACTGATATTATATGTGAGGTGTGTCCAAAAGCAATTGTGTACAAAACAAGACATGAAACCCTCGCGGGGAAATATGCAGAACCCCCATTTCAGATAAGCAATATACATATCCATGCCCCGACGCCAAAATCGTGGATGTCAAATGGATGACCATGAGCGTGACCATGTACCAAGACTCATTTTGAGTTAAAGCGCCCCAATTCCCACAAAGGGATTTAAAACGCCTTCCAGACCCAGACGGGAAGGACCCAGATATCGATCAATGGCACACAGAGATTTGATCATCGCCAATATACCGAGAACCGTTCCAAATTCATATATGCAGTTTATCGTAAGTATCGAGCAAAAGGGGCTCGGGCTTCGTGAAGGTGGAGTATCGAGTGAAGTCAAAAGGATCGGTGTTCCGATTCAATGACCTCATAGAACGATAGAACAGACACAAGAGCCAGGATGGATTGTGTCCCCTGGCTGAGCGCAGTCGAATCCGGTGCATTTGATGCACACAGCTAGGAGGAAGATAAGAGGGTTGAAGAGATTGAGCCGAGTTCAAGCGAGGGCTGTACATTAGTGCGACTAATATTGTTCAATAGCCGCTAAGACAAGTGTAATGATTATCGAGGTGCGTTCCAATCTTGCATCTTCACATTCATGCCACCAGGTGCATGCTCAGGAATTGGCTGCTGAAGGACATTAGATCGCACGATAGATGGCGACGGTGCTGGGGGACCCGTTCCAGAACGTCGTCTCCTCTCTCTTTCCAGCGCACCGGGCAGCTCGGTATTGTTCGAACGGTTGCGGAACTTGTGGTTGATGCCGCTGAGCCAGTTACCGTCCTCCTCTTCACCCAACCAATAGCTGTGGCCGATGCTGATCATCACGCGACCCAACTTGCCTTGCCATCCCTGGCCCTCGGGGCTATATGGCGAGAAAGGCTCCCGATCAATATCGGCAACGCTGGCGACTGAAACGTTGCGGCTGTGGGTCGGAAGTTGGGTGTGCCGGGGAATCGCAACCCAGAGACGGAGAGCCTGGCGTGCGAAAGCGAGCATTACTAGAACAAAGTAGATGCGGATCACCCACAGAAGGCAGATGAAGATGATGCTCGGGAGACTCTCGGGCTGAAGGACGACATTGCTGAGATCTTCGGTGGCACGCGGGGGATGAGCGACAAAGTTATTTCCGTCTTTTGTGTTCTGAATTTCCACGTAGGCCGCATCGTACTTGGGGCTGGTGAAGCCAGCAGTCTGGGCGATCGTGTCGCCCCCTGGCCCCGCGGCTTTGCCACTGTCGTAATGTTGCGATACCACCAAGAACCAAGTCACACCGAAAGCGGCGGTGTATGCGGCGTTAATAAGACTGTCGAATACATAGAGGTAGGTCAGGGCGAGACATTGTAAAGGCGACTGTTTGCGAATGTGTGGGAACAGGAGTGCGGCGAGTCCGAGAGCGACGAGGGACCAAATGTACATTGAGAGTTGTACAGGGGACAGATGGTAGCCGGTCAAAAGGGCTAGCAGGCCATAAAGGCCACTGATTTTATTCAAAAGCAGTGACAGTGTGATTAATGAAGCACCAGTCTCTAAGCTCATCACATAGAGAAAGGACTTTGACAAAATGAGTTAGCTCCGGGGGCAATGGATAAGATTCGATCTCGACTCACCTCTGGCCGCGGAATGCGGAGAAATCGGGAAGCGAACCCCATGAGTGTGTGTTAGAGCCTCTGGCCAAGAATGTGCGTTATCGAGATGAAAATAGCGATGGAGATGTGGTTGGCTATATATACGGGCAAAGCAAGGGAAGAGGAAAAAGGCTGGGTGTATGGCACCGCAGATGGCCCAGGGGCGCCATTTCCCGGGCGATCCGCCCGTAGATCAATTTCCCAATTCCGTTTCGGATAGGATGCATCATTTCCATTTAACATAGGTTATTCACTTATTTAATGAGTTCATCTTAGATCACAGTCTAATAATTCATTCTTTTTGAATATATGTATAGATTGTATCTGGTCTAGTCAAAAAAAATCTCCATGTGGCCTTGAAGGTAATGCATAACAGAAATCCAGGTGGCTTGCCCCCTTACTTGACTAATCATTTTGTGTACTTTATGCATAGTTATTTATGCACATATTGCTGCCTGAGCCCCTAGGTATCAATATTCCTAATCAGGTATAAGTCGGCTATATGCCGTCTACTCTGTCAGCCCTGTGATCTAGTCTGTTTATAGAAATATAGAATAAATACTTTTTGATTGAAAGGCTATAGTCTGATTGATATTTTACGCAATATACTAAAACCCTTTTGTTCTATACTCTCAAATCGGCTTCATGGGCCATTTGTATACCTCGGGAAATATCTAGCTCAATCTTGGAAGAGGGGAAGTATATAAATGACCAATGTGCCTTACCCGTATTTGCCCCGCATATATTTGGAGGTAGAACGTGGAGTTAGTATTAAGTCATTTCAATTATTCTGTCATATAACCTCTCTAGAGAATCTGCGCAATGACTACCTCATCGAGCCAAGAAACAAGAACTCATCGACTGGTCAAATGGGCTGCCGACCTCAAGTACAACGACATTCCTGACGATGTGGTCCAACGCACCAAGGATTTCTTCCTAGATACACTGGGCTGTGCCATAGCCGGTCGTAGCCACCCCGCTGTTTCTGCAATGGTGCGCTTTGCAGCTCAAATGGGTCCCCCTAGTGGGAAGAGCGAACTAATTGATGGCTCCCAAACTCTCACTACTAGTCCAGCATTTGCTAGTCTGATCAATGCTGCTGCATCCCATGTGGTCGAGCAGGATGATCTGCACAATCGAAGTATCATGCATCCAGTGAGTCTTGCCTCTGTTCTTATTGTGCTCGTTGCGCCTCAAGGCCCGCTATCAACGCATGCAGCATATGTTGACCGACACAATGCTTATTTGACTATAGGCAACTGTGATTTTCCCAGCTGCGCTTGCAGTATCCCAAGATATTGGGGCAAGTGGAGAAGATTTCATCACTGCTTGCGTGGTTGGCTACGAGGTCGGTTGTCGCGTTGGAGAGTATCTGGGGAAGAGCCATTACGAGGTAAGCTTCATTAGGTCTATTTGAGTATCTTCATACCAGCAACCATAGGTATAGCCGGCTAGTGTTCAACTATTAACTTGTATTATAGAAATTTCATACCACCGCGACAGGGGGAGTCATTGGAGTTGCAGCAGCTGTAGCCCACCTTCTAAAGCTTGATGCAAACGAGACATTATCAGCTGTCGGTACAGCTGGAACTCAAGCCGCAGGATTATGGCAATTCTTGATGGATGCAACGCACTCAAAACAAGTGCACACAGCAAAGGCCTGCTTCGACGGTATATTCGCTGCCTATTCTGCTCGTGATAGACTTCTAGGCCCAGGGGATATCTTGGAAGGACCGCGTGCAATGGGAGCTGCTTTAGTTCCCGGCAAAACAAACCCAGAAGCAATTGACGAGAATCTGGGTAAGGATTTTGCCGTTGTTCGTTCGAGCTTCAAATGGCACGCATCTTGTCGACACACACATCCTAGCGTTGACGCACTGCTGAACCTGATGGCCAAGAAGAAGGTTTCTTTTGACGATATCGACTCTGTCCTTGTTCCCACATACCAAGCTGCTATTAATGTACTTGGCCTAAGTGGGAATGGCGACACAGTTCACCAGAGCAAGTTCTCAATGGGCTTTGTACTCGCCATTGCGGCGAAGAAAGGCCAAGCTATGATAACCGACTTTACTGAAGCTGATCTGACAGATGCCTCTCTGCGTGGATTCCAGAATCGAGTAAAGATGGAATACAATGCGGAAATTGATTCTCAGTTCCCAGAGAGGTGGCAAGGAACTGTCATTGTTACATGCAAGTCCGGGAAAACTTTCACGGAATCAGTCACATTTGCAAAGGGAGACCCGGAGCTTCCCTTGACAAGGTACGCTTTTCATATTCCAAATAGACGATACAATTAAGTGCTGAAATGAAACCCCTAGGTCTGAAATTGAGGCAAAAACTCACGCGCTTGCCAAATATGGTGGAATCACCGACACGAGCAAGGTCGACTCCTTAATCAAGAGAGCGTGGAATCTGGAGCGCGAGACGGATGTCAAGGGGTTTGTCTTCTAAAACTTGCCTTTAAAGTCATCGGATAGATATAAAAAGTGCCATGGACACATTGGAATTCCATCAAGATGTAGTATACTTGTGACGGACGAAGCGAAGTATGCCTACTTTTGGTAAGAATACCAGTTTGTCTGTGTTTTAAATAGTTAAGCTAATGGATATGATAGTGTCGAGTTCATGTTTCATTGGCGCCGGCTATGCGGTGCGTTACCTAGAAGGGAAATGCCATATTATACAGTTTCATGAATTAGAGTATATCAGGCATATCAGACACGTTAGCCAATGCTGCCAGAGCGGTAATCAGAAGACCCCAAGGAAGTCAAGCGAAGCAACTTCAACTGCCACAAAAAAAACGTATGATGCTGGTTAAACGGAAATCAAAACACCTTGTCTCCTCCCACGAGCTCGGAAAATAAACTGGATACAACCGCATTCGGCACTGAAAGATCTAGACACGCGCTATCGACTCAAGGAGCGAGCAAAGGAAAGAAGAAACATGTACATCTTCGAAAATTGTAGGATATCATGGACAGCCTCGACTTCATCGAGGCAGGGCACTTAGGGACGGGGTAATGTATGCAGGGGAACGAATCTTAACAGGCACAGCCGTCGTTGCTGGTGGTCTCCTTGGGATTAATGTTGACATCAATCACTAAGAGAGAGTTTATCGTCAGTATGAGGAGTCGGTGGATAAAACACGAGAATTAACATACTTGTGCTCTCGCCTTGTTTGGCTTCGCCTTCCATTCCAGGAAGAGCCTGAGCGATTCTCCGGAAAAGCTGCTTTACATTATGCCCGACCTTCGCACTGGTCTCGATGAACATCAATCCGTTTTTCTTTGCCTCTTCCTCGCCCTGTGCAGTGGTGACTTCCCGCTTATCGTTCAAATCGGTCTTGTTGCCCACGAGCACAATAATCACATCATTCCCACGCTCTCCGCGCACATCATCAATCCATTTTCGCGTGTTTTGGAAAGATTTAGCATTCGAAATATCATAGACCACCACGGCAACGCTCGAGTCTCGGATGTAGGAAGGAATCAGGGAACGGAATCGCTCCTGGCCGGCGGTATCCCAAAGCTGAAGACGGACAGTCCGATCCTCAAGGTACATAGTCTAGATACGATGGTAAGCCCTGATGTTTGCGAATAGATAGCTTCTCGGGGCAATGCCCAATGAATTGGAACCCTTGTGCGGGGTATAATGTGGCGTACCTTGGACAAAAAGTCGATGCCAATAGTTGCTTGGTATGTGTTGTCGAACGAGTCATACATGAACCGAGTGATCAATGATGTCTTGCCGACTGTAGTGATGTTAGAAATGTTATGCTAGACTCTCGTTGACTAGAGCGCATGTGGTAAGAGGTATGGAGTGATGAGACACATACCACTCTGTTCGCCTAGGAAGACCAGCCTACATATCACCATTAGCAACCGCATTCATGCCTAATTCCACACTGCGCCGTCCCAATTCTTACTTGAACTTCTTCAAGGGGTTCGAATACGACCCAACCCCGGAGGTAGACGCCATTGTCACGGAGATGTTGATGCGGTTGAAATTCAGGGGTAGTAAAGCGGCGCGGAATGAGGTCAAGAATTTGCGACTGTGGAAAAGACACAAGAATAAGGCAGATGAGAATATAGAAGGTTAAAACAAGTGTCTCCCCTTGAAAGCACAGTAAAGGCAGTTGGAAACAGGTGGTCCAACACGTCCGGGGAAGCACAGCGCAAGGTCACCGCCCAAACGGAGCAGTTAATCCGCTCCGACCACCGAGTCCCCCATCACCCGCTTCCATCCCAGAGCTTCAGCTACCTTATCGGCTGCGTTTTACGTCTGCGATCATCTTGACCTTTTAATTCATTCGTCATCAGGCTTATAGAGGTCGCCATGGCTTACCTCTACCCGGCCGGTGTCTCCACCATCGCTCTCATCGTGGTGGGATTGTGTACGTTTCAATGAATCCGAGGTGCGATCTGTCAGCTAATGAGAGTGTCTGGATTCTAGATCTGCTTTTCCACGGAGAGGGAGAAGCGTTCAATGTATGGAGCTCACGCTAAATAAAACGATTTGCCCAGACGTTTACTAACCTGACACGTATTAGGTCGGCCGTTTCCTTGAGGAAGTTTCTCCTTATGCTTGGGCAAATTTCGGAATCGCTTCGTGTATCGGCTTCTCAGTTGTTGGCGCAGGATGGTAAGAAAACTCCTGTTAACTTAACCCGACACCGCGATATTGACAGCATGGTTACTTAGGGGTATCTTCCTTACCGGCTCATCGATTGTTGGCGGCGGTGTCCGAGCACCCCGTATTCGCACCAAGAACTTGATCTCTATCATTTTCTGTGAAGTTGTCGCTATCTATGGTGTTATCATGGCCATTGTCTTCTCCTCAAAGCTCAGCCAGGTACCGGAAGGCGGAATTCACACCTCTAGCAACTACTACACTGGATATGCGGTCTTCTGGGGAGGAATCACAGTCGGTATCTGCAATCTTATTTGCGGTATCTCCGTTGGTATCAATGGAAGTGGTGCTGCCCTAGCCGATGCAGCCGACCCCAGCCTGTAGGTGATCCTCGCAGTATTGTTGATATGATATTTAGGGCTGTCACTGACATTATTTTCATTTTCAGATTCGTCAAGATTCTTGTCGTCGAGATTTTCAGCTCAGTCCTGGGTCTTTTCGGTTTGATTGTCGGCCTTCTTGTGGCCCAAAAGGCGTCGGTGTTGGAGGCGGCCTGAAATTGAGCCTTTTAGAGAGAAGAGCTTCAACTTTGGGCGGCAAACAGATATCGGCAACTGGAAACATATGCCCCAGGCGATCCGATTCGTCTATTTATTCTCGATTTCATAGTTCATGTTCATGTTTCGATATACACCGCATTGGGGCGTCTGGGGTCGACCACGTAGAGCCATTTTGGTTTTGCTGAATTGCATCAATGATCCGGAGATCATATGTATCAGATTTGAGGCCGCGTGAGCTAGTTATAGCTTGTTACACTAGGGATATGAACAAATATTTGTAGAAATCGCTATCAGATGAAATCACTTTCACTATCTACTACATGTAGTAGTGTATATTAACTAAGCCTAGCTTTTGACAACCTTACTGGAGTTTACATGGCAACTTGTTATTTAAACTCGATTAAAAGCCAATCTACATGTAATTAGATATACTCTTTAGTTCCCCAATGTAATTGGGTTAAATTGATTGAGGTTGCACTCAAGCCTGGTTTTCAAGGCTGGGCGTACAAGGACCTCGGGATAATTCGTATCAAATGAATATGAACATCTGGGCAAAAGACTAGCCTTTCGAAAATGACTACGATCGGCGCATAAGAAAAGCAGCATTGGCACTGGTTTCACTAATTGCACTAATTCCCACTGTAATTCCATTGTAATTCCACTAATTTAAGTCGGGGTTTGGCGATAGTCCGATGTTTTTCCCTTAAACAGAACTTCCCCCACCGAACATCCACTTCCCCAGACTTCTATGCACAACGCACATCATGGAGACCAAACTTAAAGCCGCAATCCTGATTGTCTCAGACACTGCCTCGAAAGACCCCGCTTCTGACAAGGTTGTCGATGTACTTACGCCTATCTTGGCCGCAGAGGGGAAATGGGAAACCCCCGCATTCAGGATCGTCCCGGACAGTGTGACGGAGATCCAGCAGTCGATATACGACTGGGCCGACGGCCCTAATTGGTACAATCTCATCCTACTTAGTGGGGGAACTGGATTTGCCATCAAGGACAACACCCCCGAAGTTTGTGATTCTGATATGCTTGACCGTTGCCTTATGCTCATGACATCACTAGGCCGTGTCTCCCCTAATCCAACGCCATGCGCCGGGACTAGTGTGAGTTGGATACCCTGGCTGCCACATTGACGCTAGTAAACTAACCAAGACTTCAAGACACGGCATGATTGCTGCCTCTTTGAAAGTAACCCCCTGTGAGCATGACATCAGGGGCGCTGCCATGGCGCCTCTCTTTGACTATATTTACTTCAGCTAACCCCCCGCACAGTTGCTATGATGGCCAGACCAGTTGCTGGTGTTCGTAATAAGACTTTGATTATTACATTACCCGGTTCACCCAAAGGAGCAATGGAGAACCTCGATGCTGTTGTTAAGCTTCTTCCACATGCCTGTCTACAGTCTGCTGGGGCCAATTCGCGCGACCTCCATGCTGGCGGCGTGAAGAAGCTGGAGTCAGAGGCTGGTGTTGCTGATCAACAACACCACCACCATAATCACCACCATCATTGTCACAACCATGGACATGGGCATAAGGCCCCAAAAGCGCATACGTCGCCGTCAGAGAGACCACAGTCCAACGACCCTAGCGCAGGCCCTAACCGGCGCTATCGCTCCTCGCCCTACCCGATGCTGTCTGTAGATGAAGCTCTTCAGCGAATCAATGAGCAAACTCCCGAGCCAGAAGTCGTCGAGGTCCCAGTTACCACATCCTTGATTGGCTCGGTGATAGCCGAAGACGTCTACGCCGGAGAGGCCGTGCCAGCATATCGAGCTAGTGTCGTCGATGGCTATGCTGTCATTGCACCAGATTCTAGCGCCACTGGCCAGTCCACGAAGGGGATATTCCCCGTAGCATCAATTACCCATGCCAATGTCGGCGGGAATCTAGAGCCATTGCAACCGGGGACTATCGCTAGAATTACCACTGGCGCTCCTCTCCCCCCAAACGCGAATGCCGTAGTCATGGTCGAGGATACGATCTTAGACTCGTGCACACCTGACGGCAAGGAAGAAGCGACAGTCGAAATCCTCACCGATGATATTGAGCCCGGCGAGAATGTGCGCGAGCCTGGCAGCGATGTTGCATTAGGCTCCAAAATCGTCGCCCGCGGGGACCTCATATCTCCCGTCGGCGGAGAGATTGGCTTACTGGCATCAACGGGCACCAAGACTGTCAAAGTCTTCCGGAAACCACGCGTGGGCGTTTTGAGCACCGGCGACGAGCTCGTGGAACATAATGACCCGCGAGCTCTCACAGGCGGCCAAATCCGCGACTCCAACCGCCCATCTCTTCTCTCATGCTTGAACTCATGGGGGTTTGAAACCGTCGACCTCGGCATCGCTCGCGACACACCTGCCAGCGAGCTTGAGCATGCCCTCCGCGACTCTCTCCGCGGTGTAGGTCGAGCTTCTGCCAGCGTCGACGTGATAATCACAACCGGCGGCGTTTCAATGGGCGAGCTCGACCTCCTCAAGCCGACAATTGAGCGCTCCCTCGGCGGCACCATCCACTTCGGCCGCGTTGCCATGAAACCCGGCAAACCAACCACCTTCGCAACCGTCCCTTTCAAACCAACCGGCGACGCCACATCCTCTCAGCAGGAGCGTCAATCAAAACTCATATTCTCGCTCCCCGGAAACCCGGCCTCCGCCCTCGTCACTCTCAACCTGTTTGTTCTCCCCTCGCTGCATAAGCTCACTGGCCTTGGTCACAGCTCCCAGGCACTTAGCTCTAAGCCTTGGCTCGCGCCACAGCTTGGTCTCCCGCGCGTTGCCGTCGTCCTGACACATCACTTCCCGCTTGATCCCAAGCGCACGGAGTACCACCGTGCTGTGGTTACAGCATCGCGCTCAGATGGTCGACTGTATGCGACGAGCACCGGGGTGGAAGGTGCCGGACAGCGGTCTTCGAAGGTTGGCAGTTTGGCTAAAGCAAATGCCTTGGTCGTTCTACGGGTAGGACGGGGCGTTGGTATCAAGGGTGAGATTGTGGAGGCTTTGTTGATGGGGGATGTTCATGGCTCGGACACCCGGGTCATTTGCTAGAGACGTGACACGATATATGATTTATGCCCAGACGGAGACTGAGTCCCCTGCAAACTGCCTGTAATTTGGTACCTTATCTGTCTGTCTCTGAGATTTGTGCATTTCCTGCCCTTCTTGTCTTGTCTTCACATTTTCTCAATCCCCTTTTTGAACAGACGATATACGGCCAACAGCTGTAAGTTTCTCTCTTCGAAGAGAATAAAAACACATTGTAGTTTTATATGTAACGAGCCAAGTTGTATGTTTGTATGCAAATATTACAACTACGCAAGGTACCTATTCTATCTCTAGAGCACAAAATCAACATCAAAGCTATGGTGAAGTAATAGATAGCCCGACAATAGAATCACCCTTTCGAATACTTCCATCCCTTCTTCTTCTCAGACCGGAAAGCAAGCAGCGTTCCTTCTCTCCCCTGCTTTCTCGCAATCTCCACAACCAAGAACCGCACAAAATCACCCAGTGTCCAGTAACTGCTATGCGCGCTCAGCATGTTGAGGTACTGGATATTCAACGGGCCGCCACCACCAGAAAGATAATAATCAATTTGACCGTTGTCATTGAGTAGAAGCATGCGCTTTTCAGCGATCTCTTCGCGGGTGAAGTCGTGAGTCTCGAGCTCGACATTGGATGGGAGCTTGGAGACTGCTGCGGGGCGGGTAGGGGCTGTGGAGGACAATAATGTTGACGGGGTTGAGCTCCAGCGGAAGACGCTTCCGAAGGATTGCCAGAAAGTGGAGGTGGAGCTGGGGATAGAGCCCATTTTGAGAGAATTAGAGAGGTCTGAGTCTACTGTTGCATTTACTCGGTACGCAATCGCTGGAATCGGTTGTTAATATAAAAGACAAAGAGGATGCGGAAGATCGGTTGGGAAGCTTAGGCAATTCACTTACGGTCAGTTGTGTGCATGATATTGTAGAGATTGTCTACGGCGAGGCAGCCATATTGACCCGCTTCACCGGCAACGCCACGAAGTAAATCGTCGCCTTCGCTGCCTGGCTTTTCTCTGCCTTTTCGAGGAAGAAGACTAGCTGGGAGGATGTTAGATACAAGATAGAATAATGTAACAGTCAAACATACCCTTGTTGAGAAGTAGGAAGAAGCCAACTGGACTTCCGCAGAGGAAGAGATGTCTAGTATCAAACTCGAAAATGTCGCTGTGTAAAGCCGTATTGGAAAAGTCAAACCGAGGAACATGTGTTGGTTGATTGCTGAGAATATCCACAGCCATCACGCTTCCGAGTGAATGAGCGATGAGATGTACACGGCCGTGGTCTTGGAACCCTGGGTTGTTTTTGCACCAGAGGCGATATACACGGTTCGCTTCTCTAATGACCGCCTTGACCATCTTCGGTTTGTGGTGGGACAGATAGTAAGGGATGTCAAGCATCACATCACTAATCAGGGATCGGATAGCGGGAAGAGTCTGGGGCGTGATATCTGCAAGAGAAAAGTTGTTGCTAGCTGGGTCTTCGATGCCAGACTCAACATCGGGGTCATCCAATGACAAGTTAGTGCGCCAATTCACAGGAAGAACCATGATTCCCCCATGATCCTGGCGCACATGCGGCCAGACAGGTTCGTTATTGAGCTCCATGTTCACCTCTCGCCGAAACGCATTGATGGCATGAGTGAAGTGGAAGCTTTCCATCCTCTCCGATAACTTTTGCCCGATGCCGTGGATAACAAGAACCAAGTCGGTTGGAGGTGGTCGCGACTCTTCCATCTTGCATGCATAGCAGATTTGTTCACCCCGCGCAGAAGGACTTTTCAACTGAGTCTTGCGGATATAATGGCGCACATCGATGGGATTGGGCTTTGATGGGTGCAGTTGTTCCCATAATTTTCGACTAAAGCCGCGAATCACTGGTATGCCTATCTGACGGCCTTTCCTTATTGCACCAAGGGGACGTCGTCCTCTCGACACCGAGGGAAGTAAGCTGGGGCGAAGGACTTGGGCATTTGTTGCATCGACATAGATGGCACTAGATGTGAGGTACGCCTTGATACTCTCAGATTGAACAGAGGTGCCGCCTGCAGCTCGATTTTCGTCAAATGTTAAGGGATCCTCTGCCTCATCCACAGGCAAATCACTACCATGTGGCGCTTGTGCAGTTGTAGGCCGACTGTATTGTTTGGTCCACAGAGGATGAACAACTTTCAACTCGGCATCGGCCCCGTTTTCCACGCAACTATTCAGTTCATCTTGCCAAGTGTCACTCCATGGCTTCAAGTAAACGTAGCCTTCCTCCAATTTGTTCGCAAGTTCAGTCTCAACAGGCAACATGGTATTCTTGTAGAACCAAGTAGCCCGGACCACACTTGATATGTCCTGGAGGGGGCTCCAGTAGATAGGTTTCATCTATAAAAAGGTGTTATTACAATTCAGAGCCGAGCATAGAAAGTGTACTCACCTTGAGATTTGGTAACTCGACCAGATGAAGTCGTGAGACACCGACTGGAATCTTTGACTGTGTGTTTGGCTCCTCTGTCCTCTCCCTCTGAGAGTCCTGGGTCAATTGATCTAGGCTCACAGTCGTTCTGAGGCCCGAAGGTTTCGGGGCACTTCGAGAAGTAGTACTGGTTCGGAGTTCCGCCTGCCATTCGCCTCCTTCTCTCGACGAAGACGACTCAAGTGAGCGACCAAGTGGCGTTTGGGGCTGAGATATCGGCGCCCGTATAAAAGGAGAGCCACTCATGCTTGCATCGTGAGAACGATCGGCTCGTAAACTTCCACTATCTTCGTCGCCTTCTTCCACATTCCCGGCCTCCAGCGGAGAATTGCTTCTCCTTTTAGTTGCACTGGACTCATTGATCGAAGACGAGCGCGCTCTTTTCCGATCGATGGCAATTTCTCTCGGAGTGTCGTTTTTGAACCTATCACCCACTGGAGAGTCCAAGCGATTTTCCTTCCCGAGTTCTCGGGTTCGTATTCCAACACTGCCGGTAGCAAAAGTGAGGTGACTCTTGTGACTGCGAGAGGGTAGGTCATCCGGGAACAATGGAGGGTTGCTCAGAGTGCTTCCTCTACTGCCAACTAATGAGGGATCCTCTTGGTTGGCTGCCTTGGGGCTTTCGACATTTGAAACCGATTCATGACCAGGCACAGCTATCCCAGGGGGCCCTGTCGATGTATTTGGCCTGGATTTGTGGTTCCCAGCGAATTTGGCCTTTCTCGCTTCCCGTAGATCATGCCAAGCTTCCTCTAAGGCGATGTTATCCCTGGCCGAGAATGGCGTGGGAGGAAGTCTCTCATTGCCGGTACCCTGGCTTGCAGGTGGAGGCAGAGGAGCCAGTGGATCATCGATCGGCAATGATGAGATATAGAAGAACTGTGACCGGATCTCTGGTGGTGATGGAAGCAATTGAAATCTAGTGAGGTCCTGCTCTTCATCCACAAGAAGGCAACTCGGACCGTAGGTGTGGATCGGGCCCGCCATTCGGATATTTGTACGGAGTACGGAGTCGGCCCCCTGTGTTTGAGCTGGTATTGATCTCCACTCCCTAATATGGAGGCTAAAAGCGGGATGTATCGACGGTCATTGGGGGCCGAACTGTTACAGTCCACAGCAATTTCTGTCGGAAACAC
Source organism: Penicillium expansum (assembly GCF_000769745.1). NCBI lineage: Eukaryota > Fungi > Ascomycota > Eurotiomycetes > Eurotiales > Aspergillaceae > Penicillium > Penicillium expansum. The sequence goes on from NW_015971234.1 coordinate 109,272, forward strand.
CCGCACACAGGTTATGATAATTTACAAGAGGTGGTTCAAGAACTTCGTGAAAGGCAGAGCGGTGACTGCCTGGCACCCGTGATCCTAAAAGCCGATGACGTCGCCCCACGTGTTTCGTGTACAACTTCACTTTTCGGCTTTTTCCCTTTTGACATACTTATCTTGTACTCAGTACTCAGTACTCCATACGTAACATGTCCATGCATGTTAAATTAAGATCGTCAATTAGTTCAATCACCGATGATTGATAAACGCCAAGTTATGTGGCCTGGAATATCGGAATACTACTTGGTAATTTGATGGTTGCATTCAGTCTAATACATCCATGGATGTATTGACTCGTGTTAGATGACTCTTAAAATACCTAGGTAAGTCTCAAATTTACCATGTCCATTGATCATTATGATGATGAAAAGTGATCGACTTATGATCATGACTTTTGCCTTGAGGGAAGGGGAACAAAGAACTACATAAGTGGAGATCATGTACTCCGTAGATTCCCATCGAAAAGCTCCTTTTCCTTCAAATATCACCAAGTTGCCGATTTAGTCAAACTGCTCTACTTTGCCAACGGAGGAAATTGTCAGTCATACCCATGTCTTGAGGGATACAGCTAACGCCTTTGGGGGGGGATCATTAAATCTTGAAGCCCTTTCAGAATGTCTACATATACGTGCAGTGTCCACGATGAAGACTTTGGGAGTATGGAAGGTGCGATTGAGCACATACGTAGTCGTCATGTTACATTTATCAAGCGACCTGGACGCGTAGGATGTTCAGATAGTCATGGACATATCTGGTATTGCTTTGATTCAGCCGGCGCTATGTGGAGCCATCTCAAAAGTTGCCACGTCGATTTATTGAGTTTTTATGATGTTAGCTAAAAGAAAATTTGGTGTTCATTGGAGGAGGCAATTCAACCTGCCACTATACGGCAGATTCTCACGTGGTATCTTACCATCCCATAGTCTTTGACCAGAGCACAATGGCTAGTGATTATTTCTTCTCCTTTGGTTATTTTTAAGGCTACAAATGCATTGAAAGCCCTTTACTCTGAGATTAATTAAAATGGTTTTGTAAAAGAGAGCGAGAATGCGAATTATGTGCATTTTGGTGATCGGGGTTCATGTTACTAAATGCACTAAGTCAAGTATGCTTCCTATCGAGCCCCATCTGTGAATTCAAAGAGATTTGCTGTCGCCAGGTACCAGATCCATGTCGATTGACAGGGTATTCATCAGGTATAGCCTTGCAGATGTCTCCCCCGCGAACATATATTTAATATTGATCAGATGTACGTATTCCACATATACCCCGAGGTTGATGAGACTTCATTTAGCCGAGTCCGCCTCATTCAAGCCGTCGTGCTCTTTGGGACCAGAAGATCCAATCTCATACACCTCGTTATTTGGGGGTACAGTTTGTCTGCCCGATGATCCAATTTCATACAGCCCACCGGGCTTCGTCGGTGCTGGAGCGTATGGGGCTTCATAAATTTCCTCCTTTCTGTCCCCGAAGTACGCTGCGATTTTCTTGCGCAGGAAGAAAGCTGCGAGCAGAGCGACCGCTGCAATGCCTCCGATCACAATACCCGCGATCGCACCACCAGAAAGCGAAGAACTGCCAGAGGCAGTGCTTGGTGCTCTCGCTGGTGGGTCAATTGATGGTGTACTCTTGCTGATAGAAGTAGTAGTAGCCTCTATATGGAGGTTAGACAAATCTTAAGACGAATCGTCTTGGTTTAGACAATCATTGTGAGAAACCTACCCGATGAAGTGACAGTAGCTGAAAATATTAGAATGTATTCGATATACCAATGAGCTATTCAGGACTCACCAGTGGTTGATGTAGGAAGTACTCGATATATGGTGTCATAGAACCAGTATTCGCCGCACATGTATCTTGAGGCTATAGGTGTTCCAAGTGGTGATGTCTCGGCAATAGTCATAGTGATACAAGAGGCAGTAGAGATGCTAGTTTGAGGTTAGAAATTGTTTGACAAAACGATCTAAGGCACATACCATGTATTATCTCCACCATTGTCGTATTGGAGAACATTGCTTTCACAGGCTGTAGCAAGAGCAGTGGAAGATGCAGGCAAACAGTCGGCAAATGTGCCAGAGATGGAAAATGTTTGACTGGGCGAGCAATTAATTGGCGATGCTTGAACTTGAAGTTAATACGGTCGTCCAAACTAGCAGGAGGTTAGCGAACCTTTTCCATTCCCGACTGGGTACCATCCTTGGAATTCTGGATTTTGTGTAGCTGTCGTTGCCTTGGAATCACTAAGATTTATCTGGCTGCTAGCCATCTTTCACATGCGAGTCCGATCAGAGATTCCTTTTCTAGAAAATAAAACACACCCAAAGCAAAGACAGTCTGGGAAACTTCATGCGCGTGAATGTACGGAATTGAGAGATAGGCAGAAAAAAGGGATTCAGGTACCAAATGCTTGAGTGGAAATCATTTTTAATTCAACTAGGACCCCGTAATTTGTGTAATGATAATACATGGAACTAGTAAACAGTCTAGCAGCTAGCAGTAAATTCAAAACGGAACAGAGCGAGCTAACCACTACAATATACACGATTGGTCATTTGAAGTGGAGATTAGGAGGGTGGGAACATGATCGAGATGTGCATTATTATTGGGTTTGAATTCTCTTGTGGGCAACGCACAGGCAATATGCATACTGCACTGCCATTCCAGAAATAACAATGTTTTCAAATTCCTTAATGCCCAGTACGAAGTACGGTACGGCTCCGGGCCCATCTCCGTCCCACCAACCTTAATACGGGTCCACGGGTGGCGTCCACAAGTGGACGCCTGCTTATGTAAATGTGACTACGTGCTCGATTACCTTCCAAGGTTGCCATCTACATACACTTGTACCTAACCAATTTCAGAGTCTATAACATAGTGTGTTACAGGTTTCTAGACATAGAAATAAACATAGCCCCCTTTATCTTATTGTGTGGCAGCTTCAAAGAGTGGTCTGATGCGATTGATTCGGCACGTTACCATCACCTAGCCATCTATAGAACCGTATAACAATCTTCAAGGAATCAGTTCTATTTGGAGGCCGTGTTACCCGCTAGCTGTCTGTTTGTTTTGGATATCTACATATGGACTGAGGCTATAGATCGTGGATGCCTGATCAATCCGAGTACGCAATCAGTGAGCGCAACCATAAAAAGCGGCGGTAGCTAAAAAAAGTCCAGACTTAACCGGCAGAGGAAATATAGTGTGTAGAGTAACATAGTGTATCCCTGGGTATGTACATAACACGATATAAAATAAAGGATATTGTGGTTTTGGTTTCAAATTGACTCAACACTAGCCCAGGACTGGTCAGGTTATAGTATGGTTCTCTTTCGGGAAGGACAGTTTTCTCTCTTACAAAAGTAAGGATGTTTGAATTCTCTTTGGACCTTTGTAACCTACGGTAATAATAGGACCCAACATTAATACTCCTGACCCTCTCCACTACTAGATCTTGCATATATGATAAGCTGTGTTGAATATGCATGTTCTATTTACACATGAGGTTGATAAATTACCGCAAGATGACATTACATGACTCATGCAATTTTGCGTAGAGAAGTACATAGAAATGTAAATTGATGCTTACTTTCAGTTGATCTACTAAGGAATGTAAAGGATTCATTTGGGATGGGTTGTTTTTGGATTACGCCAGACTAAACTAGTTAATCCACTCATCACTAGTAAAGCGCGCATAAAAAGAGAGAAACAGAATAGCAAAAGCGAAAACGAAAACGAAAAATAGCAGAAAACGAAAATAGCAGAAAACGAAAATAGCAGAAAACGAAACTGGCAAGATGCGAAACTAATAACGGCGATGTCCTAGAACAGAACAGCCGAGACAGAATGGCAAAAAGCGAAAACGAAAGTGAAACAGGAATTGTTAAAAAGAAGAATCAAACACAGGTCAGCTTCAAATGAGCAAAGTAGAAATTAAGAGCGAGAGTTTCCAGAGTTCTGAGTGTCTCGGTAGTGCTGCATCACTTCATGCTTCTTCAACTCTCCACGAACGTGCGCATTGAGGGCCATAATCAGCTCAATGTGGCATTCATCGGCATTCAAAAGCTCCAAGAGATCCAGGATATCGTGGATGTGCTTCTTGATAACCGAGTCGGGGGTCACAAAGGTGCGGATGTTCATGTTCTTGTAGATCTTCTTCCAGTTGCTCAGAATGGTGTGTGGGCCAAGGCCATTGCTGGTTTTGCCGAATCTGACATGATTGCGGTTTGAACTGATAATCCGATACTGGGTTTTCTGGTCGAAACGGAATTGAGGGACACCAGGCATGTGCTTCTTCTCCCATCTTCTTTTCACCTTGTGGAGAGAACTAGTGCTGAGGTGGCCTTCGTAATACTCCTTCATCAGGAATTCGTTGGCCGCGTGGGTAATCATGTTCTCAATCTCGGCGTACAGAATTGACTGCACATCGGTGTTCAGAGTAATAGGGGCAGTGTTCTCAGTGACGATGCTGGGCTTGGATGAGCCGATCAAAGCTCGATTCTCATCCCAAAACTGCCAAAATAATTGTTAGTCACTGTAAAATTTCTCAAAAGCTAAGTCAAGAAGCACTTACTATTCCCTTGATACTGCCAATGGTTGAATGTCCCTTTTCGATGGCTTCCTTCAGGAAGCGGAATCTCTTGTCGCGTGGCTCTTCATTGTCTTCAAGGTATCCTTTCTTACCAAAGAGGTTCTTGGTAAATCGCTTGCGCTTGATTCCACGAGAGTCCTCGGAGCCCTCAGAGCTGCAGACATCAGGACTTTTGCTGATACGACTCGGCGTTGCGTTGATGGGAGTGTTGTTGTTGACGTTGGGCTCATTGCCGACGAAGGAAGCTGCGCGGCTATGTCCACCATTGGAAGACTCGGACACGTGAATGGCTGTCTGATGCTGGGAAACGTCGTGGATGGGGACATCCATGGTGAAGGCGGTTTTGTTCTTAGTCACGTTCAATTTTTGTGGAACAAGAGCCTGCTCGACATTTTCCATGTTGGCTCTCTCCTCTCTCAACGGGCTTGAGTAGCTAGTAGGAGATGAAACGTAATCAGGGCGGAAAGTAATTTGCGTAAGCCGGGGATCGTGGGGGATATAAGATGGATAAATTCCAACTCGAGGCGCATCAGCATAGGAGAACTCACGAGGAGCAGGGCGACGCTCAGGAGAAGGAGGAGCTGGAGCAGGAGATAGAGGTGAATCCAGTAGAGGCGAATCAGGGGTAGTGTAGTCCCGAGCAAACATATGTTCAAGGGGTACAACAAAGTCAGTGTCCATCCCGTTGGGGTTGTCCGAACGCCAGGTGAAAACTCTTTGGAGAGAAATGACCTGAGGAGGAGACGAAGGCAACACAGGTGATTCTTGCATAGGTACATCAGAACCAGACCGTCCCCGTTCAAATCGGGGCTCAGGTGGTGGAGTAGTTTCAGGTTCAGATTCGTCTGAAGACCAATAGCAATATCCGTTAGGATAAGGGGATGAGATAGGAGATGCTGTATCTTCGTGAATGGGGCCAGGGCTCACAAATAACGAACTCTCAGCATCAGGAGCAGAGCGTTGGTCGGGAGTGAAACGGTAAGCAGAAAGTGGAACAGGAGTTGGGGACCACACAGGCGTTGCAGGTGTAACTTGACGAATGGTTCTAGAGCCCACAAGTAAAGAACTTTCAGCATTAATAATGAGGGAATCAGGGGCCTGGGTACCAGGACCAGAGCGCTGGTCCGCATGGTAGATATCCACAGATGCCGGATTTGGGGGAACGAAATGGTAAGCAGAATATGAACTTGCTGGGTTGTGATTCTCATTCGCAAGGTGCTCGTTTTCCTTTTCCTGGTTCATCAAGGCAAGCATTTCATCAATGTTTACCCCCACTTCGGTGAATTGATATTCTTGCTTGATTTCGGGGTCTGGGGTAGCGTTGGGAGCTACTGCAGCCTGAATATCCGGAGAATATTCGTGGCCAATGGGTGCAGCTTCGTACCAAGAAGTTGGACCGTGGCCGTTGCGATGAAAACTGGGATTGACTTGAGCATAGGGGGCCTCAAACGCAGGAGCAGCATGATCCAAGCGATGGGAACCAGAGGAGTCATTGGTGTAGGAGGCTTGCGCATTGTAGTAGTGATGCGAAAAGGATGGCATGGCCGGCTCAAATGCTCTGGGTTGAATGGAAGGAGTCTCATCATCGTATCCTTGCAGCTTGCATTCCCTGAGAAGCATATTCGGTTTCATCTTTTCACTCGAGTGCACAGGGCCATCAACAACTGCCTTCTGGCCAACTTCGGTAGAAGGCTGAGAATTTTCAGGTTGAGGAAATGGGCTTTTGTCGTGGTGGCCTTCCATGTTGGATCTGTCAAGTACGTAATAAATGCTCATCTTGTTGATCTCGCGACCAGAACCTTGCAAAACACCATCCTGAGCAACTGTGGTGGCCGGCTGAGGACTCTCCTGTTGAGGAATGGGTGGCAATGGTTTGGTAAATCTGTTCATCATATTAGATTTCATGTTCAGCAAATTTGGGTAAGGATGGTTCTTACACATCATTCTTGTTCACAGCAATTCCCTTCCGACGGGCTGCACCGCGTTCCGCAATACCACGAAGGCCTTCAGCCATGCTGGAGCCTCTGTCTGCGAAGGCACGTTGACTTTTGTTGCCACTCCTCTTTGCAGTACGAGGAACAGCATGTGGATGCTGTCGAAGCCATTGCTGGCGTTCATCTTCATAGAGGATCCCCGACTCGTCATCCCGGTCAATGGTGCTGAGAATTGCCCAGGGACTGACTTGGGGATATGGAGACATTGTTGCGTTTACAGTTTCAATTCAAGATACGGTTCAAAGGCAAATTGCAAGTACAGGAAAATAAATGTTGAAGTATGAGAAAGAGAAGCGTAAAGAATTTCAAGAAGTATGGGAAGAAAGAAGAAAAAGGATTGGAAGAAGGGGATAGTTATGCATCGCTGTCGTCTGAATTGAGGGATACAATGTGCGTCTTTACAATAGCCATTGAATTGTTATTCATGACTACCGAATCAAGCATAGTAGAAAAGTCGAGGCCATTGTTGAGACTAAAAAGAGTATATTGGGACCACATGGTCTGCAACAATAGGATTAGTCCAATAATGTGGCTGGCAATGTCTCAAAACAATCGGAACAAGCAAGGTGGAAACAAAGAGAATACAAACAATAATATTGGAACAAAGAAAATATATAGGAACAAACAATGAACGGACAAACGCAGAAAAATATAATTCAATATTCCTTATCAGGGAGGTTGTTGATAGACCTACCAATCAAACGCCCATCTATCATATGTTCCTAGTTGTATGAGTCAACTCTAAAAAGACGACGTGCTATGACAGCACATTTACTGGCACCCACCACACAAATACTAGTATGCCTTTAATTTTCCAATGCCATTTATTCCGTGTTTGGTCCTGATATGCTGTCTCCATTTTAAGCATGTGATTCCTATAGTTCGGAGCGGTACAACTTGTACCCGACCAAACCTCTTTCGTCATCGCTGCCTCAGGTGTCAACATTTTTATGCTACGCCGCAAATAGACGATTGAATGCTCTATTGAAGCCACTGTGGCTACATGACCGTAGAACTGGAGTTAAACAATCTGAGTGCTATTGTAATGAAAATGTAGCAATGTTTCCAAATGTTTTTTTAATCCAAAAGAGAGATGGAACCGATTCATTTGCCATGGATCGGACCGAGGAAACAAAAATAGAATAGGCAATAGGTCGCAGACTTCGTGGGTATTTCATCTAGAGAATGGCACGGAATTTCGGGTTATCTGCGGTGTAAGTACCAGGTTAAACTACCATGACGGTACAAGACCTAGTCGGGTGGATAAGGCGGCAGGAGGTCAATATTCTCGGCAGAACGGAAGGGGAAAAAAGGCATGTAGCCAATAAGATTGGAGATGGTAGTCCACTAGCCATTTCTATGTCTATGTCTAGATGGATTGGGCAATTCCCCCCTAATGATGAAGTACGGAGTGTGGATGTTGGAGGTACATAGCAAGCTCTATGTTATACATAGTAACAACATGTACTTTCCAGAGATAGATCCCGGGCAGGGGTGCCGAGGCGAAGTCACGTGACTATCCGTCCGCTTACCGAGATCGTTTCCGGGTGGAGCAGAGGGAAAGAGGAGCAATCCAGTCACACTCGAGCTATGCGGCTACTAGCTCGGGATCAACGACGGTAGTCTTATGAACATTTAATTGTGTAAAGCCAGTGCCCCCACAGGGCGCTTGCTTCTTCGATTACAAATCGTCCATAACTCAGTTTCTGGTGAACCTGATTGGCCGCTCCAACCCTCGCACCGCTGCTCCCCACGATTCCGCCGACTCTGAATGCCGTGGATGTTCTCCGTTGCTTCAGTTGAACACCCAATCCGTCCGATTACCCCAGTTACCCGACAGTATATAGAGACAGCCATGGCCCTCATTCATTTTCTTCCGCTCATCGTGCAGGGTGACACTCTAATTTATTCTGCTTTTCTTTCAACTCATACGTACATTTATTCACGCTGATCATATCTCCATCCGCCTACAATTCATAACTACCCCCCACTTTGATCCCTGTGTTCGCTTTTGGCCGCCAACATGGTCCAACAAGAGAATTATGACATTGTCATTGTGGGCGCTGGCCCCGTCGGTCTGCTCTTATCCCTGTGTATGTCACGATGGGGTTACAAGGTCAAGCACATCGACAACCGCCCAGTGCCGACCGCAACTGGTCGCGCCGACGGTATTCAGCCGCGATCTACCGAGATCCTGCGCAACCTTGGCTTGAAGCGCTCTATCATGGCTTATGAGCCTGCCAAGGTGTACGACGTTGCCTTCTGGGATCCCAAGAGTGATGGTTCTGGCATCGGCCGTACTGGCAGCTGGCCTAGTTGTCCTCGTTTTATTGATACCCGCTACCCTTTCACCACCCTAGTCCACCAGGGCAAGATCGAGCGTGTCTTCTTGGATGAAATCAAGAAGGCCGGCACAACCGTCGAGCGGCCATGGACCATCGTTGGCTTCAAGAACGACGGTGTGGACGCTGATTACCCTGTTGAGGTCAACCTGAAGTGCCTGGATACCAATGTCATCGAGAATGTGCGCGCCAGGTACTTGTTCAGTGGCGAGGGTGCCCGCAGCTTCGTCCGTGATCGGCTTGACATCAAGATCCACCATAAGGATCCTATTGCCTATGTTTGGGGCGTTATGGACGGTGTCGTACGCACCAACTTCCCCGATATCGAGGTAAGCATACCCGAAAATACCCAATCTCACGCATTTCTCTAATGCATTAATATATAGACAAAATGCACCATCCACTCCGACGCTGGCTCAATCATGGTCATTCCCCGCGAGGACAACATGGTCCGCCTCTACGTCCAGATCGCCTCCTCCACCGACGCCGATTGGAACCCTCGAAAGACCGCGACTGCCGAAGAGGTCCAGCAGACCGCGAAGAACATTCTGAAGCCATACTGGATCGAGTGGGACCGAGTTGAGTGGTACTCTGTCTACCCCATTGGACAGGGTATCGCTGAAAAGTACACCCTTGACGAGCGAGTCTTCATGGGTGGTGATGCTTGCCACACTCACAGCGTCAGTATTACCCTTTGAAGTTTTTGTTGTTCTGAAAATATCGCTAACGCCTCTAAAGCCCAAGGCTGGCCAGGGAATGAACACTGCTTTCCATGACGCACTCAACATGGCCTGGAAGATCCACGCTGTGGAGAGTGGCTTTGCCAACCGTTCTATTCTTAGCACCTACGAGAGCGAGCGCAAGGATATCGCTGAGACTTTGCTGAACTTCGATTCCAAGTACGCAGCCCTATTCTCCAAGCGCCGTCCTTCTGCTGGTGAGGTTGGTTCTGCCAGCCACACTACTGTGGGTGCTGGTGGGGAGGAGGACGAATTCGTCAAAACCTTTAAGTCATCTTGCGAGTTCACCAGTGGATACGGAGTGGCCTATCAGCCCAACATCTTCACCTGGGACGCAAGCCACCCTGCCAAGTCCGCTCTGTTTAAGATTCCCGGCGTTCATCTGACTGCGGGTCGCGCTTTCACCCCGACCACCGTCACCCGTCTTGCAGATTCCAACTTTGTCGAGCTTGAGCAGGAAGTGCCCGCTAACGGTGCATTCCGCATCTTTATCTTCGCTGGCAACCAGTCCAAGACCAAGAAGGCCATTGCCGACCTTGCTGCCAACCTAGAGAAGGAGCGCTCCTTCCTTTCTGTGTACCGCCGGTCTGACATTACCGATGTGTCGTTTTTCGAGCGCCACAACCCTCACTCTAAGCTCTTCACCCTGTCTGTAATCTACGCAGGCTCCAAGAACACCATTGATGTGGACTCCATCCCCCAAGTCCTGCGCGACTACCACCACCACCTCTATGCCGATGATATCCCCGATGTGCGTGTTCCCCAGGCTCAATTTGCGGCCCACGAGAAGCTGGGCTTCGATGCCGAGAAGGGTGGTGTTGTAGTCACCCGCCCCGACAGCCACGTTGCTTGCACTGTGCAGCTGGTTGAGGGAAGTGGCACTGTTGACGCTCTCAACGAGTTCTTCAACGCGTTCTCGACGAAGCCGCTGGGCCAGGAGTCTCAACAGAGCCGCCTGTGAGAATGTTGACGTGTTTATGAGTCTGTATTTTACCTTTGAGATGTATATAGCTTGTTTTATTCGTTCGTTGCGAGCGATAGCTTGAGCATGACCGGCGTTTATTTTCAATTTATATATGAATAAAATTTCTGATTCAAATACCAACACTCCTCTTTACACTTCTATCTTTTGTATTTCAGAGTCTTGATAAGCTCAATGTTTATAGAGTGGTCACATGCCAAGCCTCGATCTACGTTGAAGTATTTTCCCATCTCCACCCCGCATCACCTGCAGAAAGGATCTTGACTTCAGCCATCACAACTTAAGATCAAGGTCACTCACTTGACTTCAAAAGCGAAAAAAATGCTCACTCTTTCGGTCGAAGCTCAGCTGGAGGGGTAAGTGGTCCTACCTTGGCTGTCTGATTATTGAGCCTTTGCAGGTGCTTGGATCTCCCCGCACTGCACTCCAATTCCAGGAACGCCGCGCGGGCAGATCCTTTCGGCCACCATTATCAAAGAGTCAACCAGCTGATATAATGATATAGCGTTACTGCCCTCCTACCCACAGACACTGAGGAAAATCCCTACTTCTACACTTTCCGAGTGCAATGCACCTCCTGCCACGAGACGCACCCCAACTGGGTCAGCTTCAACCGTTTTGTACGTGGAATACTTACATACTGCTCTCCGTTACATTATGATTGAGTGGTTTATTGACTGGATTGATGTATAGGAGGTGCACGAAATCCCCGGTAGCCGAGGCGAGGCTAATTTCGTGTGGAAGTGTCGACTATGCACGGTAAGCTAGCTTTCCCCCCCAATCTGACAGATTGAATTTGCGAGTTGTTTCCATTTCGGTTGCACTCCGCTTTGTTGGCATCAATCATTTGGGCCTCTGCGACCTTTGCATGATTACACGGCTAATAACCGCATAGAAAACCCACACTGCCTCCATCACTAGCGGACCTAAGGCCTATGAGGCCCAGGAAAAGCAGAACTCCCAGAAGATCATCGAAATGGACTGCCGTGGCCTTGAGTTCATCGAGTTCAAGCCTGATGTGAGTAAATCCCAACTTCTGGTAATTTTATGTGCTGACGAAGATAATCCAGGGTGAATGGGAAGCCAAGGCTATTGAGTCCACCACCACCTTCTCTGGAATTGACCTTTCAGAGGGTGAGTGGTATGACTACGATGAGAAGAAGGGTGAGGAGGTCAGTATCAAGGAAATCACCTGGACTGTTGGCCGTTAAGCGAAGATCTACTTGACGATGATGATTTTCAGACGTCTGAATCTATGAAGCTCTGATGAACTCTGATTATATTTTCCATTGTATTATTACTGGTGTCTGTTGATGAGCTTAACCTTGGAAGCTGTGATGGGAATGGGGGCACGGAGCATGCTGAAAACGGGGATATATCAATGATGAGAAAATGAGCGATAAAAAGAAAATCTCCTTTGTCTTCGCTGTAATGAGTTAACGTAGGGCATTTACCTACAGCAAAAACTCTCATCTCAATCCAACCACTTTGCCCACTATACAGGAACTTGAGGGCGGTAAAGAAATACGGGCGCTGATTGGCCATCTACCACCGCCTTATTCACCTCACATTTTCGCGATCTCGCCGTCTCCGATGTCAACTTAGCTAAACACGACCAACACGATCAACCAGCAGAGTGAAAGACTTTGCTCAAGATTCTACTGTCATCATATCCTCAAATCCTCCTCCACCTCAACGAACCAAAAACCCATACTCGAGCCACAATGAGTGTATGTCTTTCCCCTCAAGCTCTGCCCGCTATCAAGCTTGAGATCCCACTCATTAGCACCTGGACCTGTATGGGCTCTCCAGAAGACCAATTGCTAACTCGCACTTTTACAGTTCCAACCACTTAACCCCCGTCCCTTTCTCCAGGCTCGGTATGCGACCCGCCCCCAACCCACCCCGGACCCCATTAAGCAAGCCCAAGCAGCATATCTATCTCTCGAGACATTCACACACATGCGCCGTTGCTGTTGACATAGCTTGCTAACCTATATATCTCTACAGCGTGGGCACCGAAGTCCTCATCCGTCTGAAGTGGGGCCAGACCGAATACAAGGGTACTCTCGAGAGCATCGATTCATACATGAACGTCCTGCTGCGCGACACGCAAGAGTTTATCGACGGAAAGCCCACTGGTGCATTGGGTCTTGTTCTGATCAGGTATGTGATGCGCGCTTCAGCTGGCTCGACGCCAAGCTGGATACTTGTGATTCTAGTTTGGCTAACCCTCTTTATTTCCCCTGCATAGATGCAATAACATCCTCTACATGGGCTCTGCCGATGCTATTGAGATGACGGACATGGAATTTAAATAATATGTCGCATACCCCGGAATGGAGATGCGATGCAGTGCGGTACATGAGGGGGAGTGATGGGAGATGACGGCTGTTTTTATGTGTCTGGAAGTGTGTGCTTCGATGCTGTGGTTTTGGAGCAGCGTACCTAGCACAGTGGGATTCTTGTTCCATTGAATGGATGAGTTGCTTGGTTTGGGGTACGTACCCTCAGATGCCTGCTGCGCCCGCCAGGCACCCGGAGACACGACCTCTGACGAGCTAGCATCTGCACAGATAGACACGGAGGATCGAGTGTACCAGGCTTGTTGGCACTCAGGTGTGTATTACGCACAATTTCAATTTATCACGAGGCGTTTGTTTGTTTATGGCTTTTCAAAGAGGGGTTTGTGCATGGCCTCTAACCAAAATCGAATCAATTACTTTCTGCACGACTCTGAGAGGCATACGTAGTTGGGTTCTTTCTTGGTTAATCAGGGCTGCGCTCGAGTCTGCTGCGCCATCAAGTGTCGAGTGCGATGGTGCATTGTATTATGACTCAGGTGCGCCGCAGTGACGAGCACGAGAACGTCTCCGGCCGGTTACTCCCCCCCTTTGTTCAGTCGGAGGGCATCGGTGAGAAAAAGGGGACCACAGCCGAAATTCAATAGGGATCGACATATTTTGAATGTACGTGTACTCCGGTGCACTGAAGCAGTGACAAGACACTATGACCCAGGGCAATCAGTTTCTCAACAGAAAATATGTTGTAGTAGCTCCCAAGTGCTGTTATGATTCGTATTTCGGGGCCGGAGTATAGTCTCCACCCCCGACGGCCCCGACGGGCTTCCCATTCCTGGAGATAACTGTATCGCACAGTCCGCACGATGGTCCGGTTGACATCAGCTCGGGCGGCGCAGCCCTGAATCTCGAATGGGGCGAATCCACTTACGTATACTAACACCCCTGTTCCTCTTGACGCGGTTTATGATCACACATTTTCCATGTTATATGACATTTGTTGAAAGAGACTCGGATGTGTGGCGGGTTGAGGTGGCTAATTGCTGTGGCGGTTCTTTTTATAGAAGACGACGTACCACATGGCGCACAATGTACCATATGTATCGACCAATGTACATACCAAGAGCCGATCATCCATGGACCCGTCGACTTGTTTACCCCCTCTGCAGTCCCTGACCACCCACACCTATGATAGAGATTTTCATGCTATCAACGTCATGGCGCTCGAAGGATGGCATCCACAATAGTAAGCTAAGACGAATAGCGCACTGCAGGGTTATTGTAGTCAGTTTCAGAGTCTATGGGGGGCCTTGTCTACAGAAGAGAAAAAAACCAAGGAGCATATGATCTTCCTAGATCATAGACCAAATTCGACTTGGACCCATTCGTGTCAGGTGCTTTCTCCATACATCTAAACGAACCATCACGGTCCTTCATAATGATGGTCACTCGGACGCCACCAAAGTAATTGCCGATCATTGCCCCCGCAGCTAAAAACTAATTGCCAAAACGGGCTTGTGCATTGATGTACGGAGTACAGAGTATGCACTCAACTTGTGGGGTTTCGAGATGCCTTGAGGGAAAAAGGTTGCCTACTTGGATAGTACACATTGACTCGAACGTGTACTTCTTGTATAAGTAGTATAGAAATATATAAAATATAGAAATAAAATCTGAAAAGGAGCCAAACACAACGCTGATCATAGTCTACAGACAAATCTTATAGTTGGACCAGCGAATCACTAACTTGCCTACTCCACTGATCTTCGGTACTGCAGACATTCACATTTCCTTTTTTGTTGTCGGAAGCCATTTCCATCCTTTTGTTTTTTTTATAAAACCTCCCATCTCCTTCATTCTTCTTTATTTTTCTATTCTCCGATTCCCCATTCTCTATTCTCTCCAAAACTTGAAACACTTAAATCTCCACAAGTCTGCAGTCAGCTCAAACCTGGAACACTCTTTGTCTCATCTCGCGCTGGAACCTACACAAAACTATACAATTTCCTTCTACTTTGCAATTCAAAATATACTCTCCATTTCCTACTAAACCACAAACTACAAACCACACGAACGTTCGCTTACACAATGCGTGACACACCCTCCAAGTTCATCGAGATGCTCGATCCCAAGGACTCATCCCTACGCATGTCCGACTCCGACGTCCGTCTTGAGGATGTCCTTGCCGACCACGAAGCAACCATCAACAACCGGGCCCGTTCCTCCACACAGTCCTCTACAAAACCAGACAAATCCTTGGCTCGTAGGAACTCAACATCCCCGACGCCGCGCTGGAAACGTCTGAGTAATATTCTCGCGCAACCCCGCCGGAACTCCTAACATACTACACCCCCACTCTACAGTGACGTGCCTCGGTTTTCCTATACTCCACTCTACTATATGTCTCAGGCACCTGTTCGGAGTTTTGTGGACAATGCCGAACACATTTCTTGCGATGTGAAAACGAAATGAAAAAACGAAAATGCAAATGCAAATGCAAATGATTTTTTATGGCTACATTTACGACTTGACTAGCAATTTTGGGTCTGTGTTTCGTGCCCGGGGCACGGTGACATGGACTGAGAACTGTGGATTGCAAACGAGATTACGAATTGAAATGATACAAAGTTATGTGAGCTACGATACTAGCCTGGTTGCTATTCGGGTGTTATCGAGTGTTTAGCCCCGGACTGCTTTTTAGTCTGCTCTAGCACTGGCCCGGTTGACAAGGGCAGGATTTTGACCCCGCTTTGATGATTTGATGAGTGTGTACCTTGTCTAGGTGGGTATTTGGATTTAGATCTATATTTGGTTCTAGATTTGTCCTTTGGCACATGTATAGAAACCAAATTCTTCAGGAAATGAAGAACGCGAACGGTCTGAGACCTGCGTCTATCTATTATTCGATTCTTGTCAATATAACTTCTTATTGCTTCTCTACTGCTTGTCCCTGCCGCTTGTAGCCATAGTACCTTTGATACCCGTTGTAGCCCTAAATTGAACCATACATTTAGTCCGAATCTCGTCCATGAAGCGACAGTAACCGAAATTCTATTTGACCCCGTTGTTTGTTCTTGAACTTTGTACCTGGCAAATATTAAATCCGGCGGGGTCTTAGCTTTGGCCCTGGAATGAAGATACTCACTACCTATCAGGCTTGTAGCATGTACATAATAGGTACCAGTGGACTCTGAACCCTCGGAGTGGATCATTCATGCTACAAATCCAGTCCCTCTCAGACTGATCCAATAAAAAGGGCTTTGTTGGAAATGTTTCAGAGAGTCAGGAACATATGTCAGTCAAGCTAGGATAGTTCTTTCACTTTTTCTATTGCCTAGCACAGCAGCTCTCAGTGTCAGGGCATACGACTCGCGACTCGGCGCTGTATCGGACTCTGTCCCTGCGCCGGACTATTCGGACCTTCAAGCCTAGACTAAATAGTGCGCATATAGAGCTATACGAGAGACCTGCGGATGCAGATTGAAATTTAAATAATCTCAAAATGAAAAGAGAACTGTAGCAAAGCGACATAGAATGTCGGACAAATTTCGAGACTGAGAGCTCGTCCATTTAATTTGTATGGACTCTGGCTTAATCTATAATTATTATAATGTATATTAATTTGATACATGTTGAGTCAGTCTGGTTGAATATGCCCGGAGATTTCCCGGCATACTAAATCCAGTCTTCTCAATCATCCAATCAGCTCCATCCCATGTCCACCTTTCCTCTCTTCCATCAACCTGCTAATCTCGGCCGGATGCACCACGTTAAACGCAGCCATTACCAGCAGCATAAGAGCGGCATCGAAAACGTAACTCCAGAATTCATGCTGGAGCAATGCCCCGCTGCTTCCCTGGTTGTACTCGATGTATCGGAAGATGGACCGGACGAAAATTAACAGACTACCGATGTATAACACGGTCTGGTGTTTCTTCCAGGGGACTACCTGCTGTTGTAGCACCCTTGACCCGTTTTTCTCAAGCTTGACGTGGAAAATGATGCTCGTGATTATGAAGATTCCGAAAAAGATAATTTGAATGATCAAGCCGACTTTGATCACATTTCCGCCCTTTGCTGCTGTACTGGCTTTGACGAGCATTCCGGCTCCTGCATTGATGCAATATAGCGTTAGTCAATCGGAAGATGCAAGATATTGTGGACTCATTGAGGGACTCTATATGTGTAAGGTATCTTACCTCCTGCCTGAACTAAGAATGATACCACATCCCCAACCACAAAGATCTTCGTCAACCACGAGCGTCGGATCGGTGACAAGTGTTCTCCACCAGTGATAATCATGATGCGGCCAAGTTCCATATAAATACTTGCAGCGAGCAGCGACGGCGCGACGAGGACAAATATGGCTTGAATAGCAAGAGGAGGAGTTGTGTAATTCGGGTATTCGTTGGAAGAAACGACACGCTAAAGCTGTGAGCATATTCCCTATCTGACTTGATCGAGCATCGAGATTGGCTTACGCCTATATATCCAATAATCTCAACTAAAGAAAACTTGTGTTAAAAAGACCCGGAAAATAGCCCGAAGAGAGGCTCGACAGCAAGTGGGTACACTGAGCTGATACTCACATATTCCTCCGAATATAAAAGCAGTGAAGAACCAAGTCCGACCACGGAACATTTGCCAACAATGCAGGAGGGTTAAGATTCCGAATAAGACAATGAATGTCACTGCAACTGGTATTGAAGGTATGTAGTCATACTCTCCCATATACTTGACTTCAACCATTGTGTCTTTGAGCGTGTTGTCTAGATCAAAAAATCAACCAACGATCGAATTGAGCTGGGCTTGCACACGACTGAACAGTTATATATCTCCAAGGTTCAGGGGATTTCCGGAGCCAATTCTAAACGTTGAAGCCTATTATATTTTTGGATATAAGCTCAAGAAATCTGACAAGTATGATAGAGTTCGTACAACATTCCCGGCTGGACTTGTCGTTTCTTTGTCTCCGAAGTGCTCGTTTACCGTACACTCGGCTCAACTTTCCCCTACATCCGAAACAACTCTCACAGTACGAATGTGATGGAATTCCCATATGCCTTTCTTCTCAAATTTCAATTTTGGGGATTTATAATCTGACAATCTGACGGAACACCCCGTATCCGAGTCTCCACAATCGGCCTGCGCCTCTATACACTGGTGGATACCTCGATCTCACCCCTTTCCAACTCCACGACGCTAAGCCTGAGAAGGCATGCAACTTGCGAAAGCACAGGCATGTTAGGACTAGCCTCGACCATATATATCGCTTAGGTACTCCATACTAGTCTTATGCTCACATATACTGACACTAAGTGGTGGCAGTGCGATGTACACCGGCCTCTGTGCGGTTTATGTTGTACGCATAAGGCGCAAACTCGGATATAACTACTCCGTGTGTGCATGGGGCTTCCTTTAGCTCCGAAGTCTTCTTCTGCATTACAAGGACATATCAATGTGAATTCTCGCTCTGTGTCGCCCAGCGATACTAGGCACCATAGAGATGGGCACCCTCTTGAGAGGATTCCTGTTTCTTCCTAAGCAGCTTTCAAATCTAAAAGAGGAATTGAGGTTAGATAAATGGCTATATCCGGGTCGCAAACCCAGTAATCGAGAATCAAGGCATGCTGGATGAATCTCATATCTTGTTCGAAAGCCAGCCTTAAGGCTTCCTTCTTTGATAGAAACTTTACCTTTGAGAGTCAAACTAAGAATAATTTCCACCTCTTTAGGTGTCAGGACACCAGGATATGTTCAGGGAAAAAATTACGGACTCGGGGTTCAGTTCAAACCACGTAGGATTCAGGGACGAGACCGGGAATATTTTTGCCAGTGTCAGTAGAAGAAATAGACTGCTATTTCCATACATTGATAAAACAGAAAGTAGAATATGTAATAATTCCTAAACAATTCTCAAAAGTAATTGCATGTAAGAGGAGAAGTTGTTAAATTGAAGCTTTTCAAAGCTGATCGATCTCTTATCAAATCTGCCCCACATCAACCTCCCCCATCACCTCAAATTATCCAAATCACAACTGCAGCAACCCTGTAGCTGTGACTGTGATTGGAGATTTCCCTGCAAAAGCCCGTGTTTAGTCCAAGATTCAACGCCAAGCAACAAGCTTCCGCGACGCTCCCCGAAACCCAGACCGTCGCGTCGTTGAGCGTGTGCCCGAACGTGCCAAGTCGTGTCATTCCACACTTGTCACCTCATCTAGCCCTACCAGAATACCAGAAGTCAAAAAAAGATGGCCTGGCTGCAGCAAACACCAGGCTCTGGCGGTCGTACCGCCTCCCCAACAGTCTTTGAGCAGCAGCGCGAGGAACTCGTCCGGGAGATCGCAGTGGTATGTACCATGTCCACGAACTCCCCCATCGGGAGTTCTTATCAGCCACAACAACCGATGTTAATTTATTCGAGCAGGGAATGGAGCAAGTACTTCAAAACATGAACCGTTTGAATCGGAATTTGGAGAGCGTGATTGCGGTAAGCTTCAGCACCCGGACAGGGAAAGCGCAGCTGCTAATGGTATTATTAGGTTGGGAATGAATTTGGATCAGTGGAAGCGCTCTGGTCCCAGTTTGAGAACTTCATGGGCCGACCTGAAGAACAAGGCGAGGAGGCTGGTAATGGCAATGGGAAGCGGAAGGTTAGTGGAGAGAGTGATGCGAGTAAGTCGGGAGTAAAGCGTGAAAACGACGAGGGTGACTCGACAGTCATGCAGTGATGGTTTACATTTTGGTCTGCATGATGGGTCTCGGCGTCGGGCTGTTTTACTTTTTTTCTTCTCTCTTTTCTTAGATACCATTCAAAATTCGGGTTACATTTACCTGGAAATAAAGATATACGAATCCTACGGGGAAGACATTGATAAACACAAAAGGTCAAATGTATTCAGTAACACATAGGACATCGCTTTCGCCAACAGAACATATCAGATAACATAATCGAGAACACCAATCCCATGCATGCCAATGGAAAACGGCAGAGACCCGATTCGTGAGAGACATCAAATGGAACAAGGGGAACAAGGGTCGTGAAAAGGGCCAAAAAGAACACAAGGGGGAAAAAACGTGGAATAAAAGAAACAGCCTCCAGCAAAAATAAAAAAGAATCGAGATCATTGTAAGGGCCGCACAGCGTATCCATACAACAGAGAAGGATTTAGAAAGTCATGTCTAGCTTTGTCCAGCTTGCGGCGACATGTCACATACATAGGCGAGCGGGCAAGCAAGCCGACGAAGCAACCAGGCTTGTGGTCCGGCCAGGAGAGAAAGGAAGCAAAGGGTGTCGAGAATGGAAGAAGATATAGATCGAGTAGAATCAATCTACAGAATCTTGCAAGTGCGCTTCTTAATCTTCTTGCCGGGGCGGGGGCCTCCACCCCCTGAAGGGATAGCGCTGGCGCGATTGTTGCGGCTGTTACGACCAGCCGGTTGCTGAGCTGTCCAGCCTTGTTCTTCGATTGAGATGGCCGAGTCAACGGCCTTGGCGAAGACTTCATCCACACCGCGCATCTCCTTACTACTGCATTCGGCATATGTTGCTCCCATCCGTTGGGCGACATTTTCGCCTTGCTCTGGTGTGATGGGTGTCAGGCCTTGTGTTTTGAGGAGTTCAATGCAGGTTCGCTTATTGCGCAGGTCGGACTTCAAGCCAACGAGAATAATGGGTGTGGTGGGACAGAAGTGTAGAACCTCGGGATACCACTAAAAAAAAGGAGAGATGTTAGACAAATCCAGCAAAAGCAAAGATATTCCAAATTTAGGACTCACCTTGTCAACAACATTCTCCAATGATGCGGGGCAATCGATAGCAAAGCAGACAAACAGAAGATCAGTCTCGGGATAGGACAGTGGACGCAAACGGTCATATTCCTCCTGTCCAGCAGTATCCCAGAGGGCTAATTCAACGGTCTTACCAGAAGCCCGATGCGTCGTTTGGGTGATATAATTCTCAAACACCGTGGGGACATATTTCTAGATGAGAATCAGCACCCGGGATCATATCTTTCCTCGCAGGTTGAACGTACCTCTGGGAAGTAACCTTGAGAATAACTGATCAACAGACAAGTCTTGCCACATCCACCATCGCCCACCACTACAAACTTTTTTGAGAATGAGGGCGGCTGAGTAATATTTGTTGCCTCGGACATCCGTCCACTGGAGACACTGGTATTGGTGCTGGCTGTGCCGTGGCTGACTCGGATGCTGTCGCTGCGCGCACGACTGTGACGCGGTGTCAAAGATGGAGGAGGGGTGGCGAGAGAGCGGCGGCGCGATGCTGCATGGTATTGATCTTCGTACGTAGCACTCATGGTGAGTAGGGGTAGGGGGTTGGAATGTCCCTCGTTTGTAATGTGATACAGGGGAAAATGGGGATTATCAGTCTGCTGATAGGATGAGATTGTTGATATGGAATGAGAGGTAAGAGTGAAGAAACAGAGGAGAAGATAGATCTAAAAAAGATCTAGAGGATCGATAGAGCAAGAGGGTCTGGCGAGACCCGTGAGACCTGTGAAACCCGTGTTTACACCGGGGCTACCATAGCAACGGCCGTGCCTCTATGACGCCAGGGCTCCGCTTCCCACGATTAAAGGCCTCGATATCCTGTATCCTGACATTGACTGGTTTTATCTCGATCCTGTTTTGCTTTTGACTCCACTAATATATTCTTGTTCTCCACCGTTCAGCTCACTATGGCGCAGCTTTTGTTGTATGCAGTTTACCCGATGATGTCAGGTGATTTGTAGATCTTTCCTTAGATATGAGGCTTCACTGTCTTTCTTTTCTAATATAAGCTATCATATAACCTATCTGTGTATCTTGTATAAGGCTTACATCTAAAGAAGGATTTTAAATCCAAGTATCTAATTGAAAATCGAGTAGCCAAGATAATATAAAATATAAAATCAAATGGGCTTTGACCACGCTAACTCTGCAGGTCATCTTTCGACTTTATTCAACGGAGAAGACCGACATCCCGTGTTGAATAGCCTTAGATACGAGTTGACAATAATCCTTCCTTTTTTAATATTTTTTTTTATAAAATTGTAGTTTTCTTGCCCTTTTGATCTCCTAGGAGATATCAATTGCAATCTTATATCAATCTTAGAATGAGACAGGATCGTCTCAACCGAAGCTAGGTAAGGGCCGCATAGTACATATAGTATCACCCGGAAAAATGAGCTGAAGAGTTCAAAGCTACTTAAAGACATTAAAGTAGTCAATGAAAATCTATTAGAGATAGTGGATCAACATTGATTTCACATGTATTTAGCGACCTTGAGGACTATATTATCTGGTTGACGATACTCCGTACATACGTTGTAAATAAAATTATAGATCCAACATATTTTAATCCGTACTTGAATATAGATTTATATAAACGAGAGATTTTATCTTAGTAAAATCAAGTACCCACGATGTACACCTGCCCGTGGGCATCCATAGATCCATGGATGGCCCCAATGCAAAGTGACTAAGCACACACATGGCAGCTCCGGGGCCATTAGGGGTTTGAGCCGCGGATGATCTTCCCGTCAACTTTAGAGGATATTCCCATTCAACCTCGAGTTTCTCCATTATATCATTTGCCTCAATCTAACTTCAATTCGCTCTTTATGGTCTGAACCCCTACATCCCTAAACCCCTCAAACGGACCGGCAGGCAGCGGCCTGTCCATCTATGGAATCCATCCGATTGCGACACTGTCTAGACCGATAACACTGCATCATGGGCAACAAAAAGGACCAGCCCGATGCTGGACTGAAGAGCCTGAATCACTGTATGCGACTGGCTTCTTTTTTTCCACGCTCGTGGCTTATCGGGATGTCCGCTAACCGTCGCGCGTTTGCGACATAGATTCGAATCGATTGCCCCTCTGGCGGTACTGGCCGCGACAAAAGCTCATCCCATTGATCCGATATGAGACGCCATACTTGGCTTGGGTGCAAGAGAAAGTGCGCACGCCAACCCTTGACTCGTATTTCGCGTTCACAGCCAACCTCGGCACTCATACCTTCTTCATGGTCTTCTTGCCCTTCCTCTTCTGGTGTGGTTCCCCCAGTATGGGCCGTGGGTACGTTTTCTTTTTGGAATTGAAATTGAAATTGCAGGTGGAGGTATGTGGCTGACAAGGATTGTCCATAGATTGGTACACATCTTAGCGTCGGGCGTCTTTTGGAGCGGCTTCCTCAAGGACCTACTATGTCTTCCTCGCCCTCTGTCTCCCCCACTCCAGCGGATTACCATGTCCGGTTCTGCAGCACTAGAATATGGCTTCCCTTCGACACACTCCACCAACGCTGTCTCGGTTGCGGTCTATGCTTTGGCCCTGCTTGGTTCACCCGACTCCACTCTTAGCGCGCAGGTCACCCTCTTACTCCAAGCTATCACCTATATCTACGTCGTGTCCATTGTATTGGGTCGACTGTATTGCGGAATGCATGGGATGCTGGACTGTACTGTTGGGTGTGCTATGGGTGCGGCCATCGGCCTCGTACAATTTCATTATGGACCTGCCTTTGAGGAATTCATTTTATCCGCTTCGCTGATGGAAATTTCCCTGCTGGGACTTGTTATCATATTCCTCGTCCGTGTTCATCCGGAGCCGGCGGATGATTGCCCATGCTTCGATGATAGTGTTGCATTCGCAGGAGTTATGCTAGGCGTGGATGTGTCTTCATGGCACTTCGCCGATATCTGGATCGGTTATCCTTCTGGATCAATTCCCTACGACCTCGAGACCGTGGGCTGGATTAAGACTGTCGTTCGTCTGGTCGTGGGCGTTTTGTGCGTGTTTGCTTGGAGAACTGTAACAAAGCCTGCTTTGCTGCGCATTCTGCCACCTATCTTCCGGACTCTGGAGAAGCTTGGTCTTTTGCTCCCTCGACGTTTCTTCACCACCGCATCGTGAGCCTGAATGTGCTTCCTGCCTGTGGACGATACGCTGACCTGTTCTTAGTGAATACACCACCATTCCCTATAACCTAAAGGATCACGACGTTCTTCCAAACTTTTCTGACATCCCAGACATCATTACCACAATGCGCCATCCTCGCCGCCGAGCCATCTCGATTGGCCCTCAGTCCGAAGCTGATGCGTATGAGACCCTGGCGTACCGGGAAAAGCGCCGTCGCGAGAGTCAATCTGGGAGCAACCGTCCTTCTCCAGTCGCAGAGGATCAACTCAAGCCTAATGGAACGCCCGTGCGGTCCAGAAAGACGGCATCGCTAGACGATTATGAAGGCATGATGGGCAGAGGCAGCCCTGGTTCATCCGCAGTGGATGTGAATTTTGACATACCGACAACACCTTTCCCTTCGCTAGATTTCGAGGCTGGCGAGCGGGAGGAAAAAGAGGTGTTCTCCCAGATCAAGAAGCCCCGCGTGCGGTATGACGTGGAGGTAGTGACAAAACTAGTTGTATATGCGGGTATGTGAAACCCCTGGATTTTGACACAACATTTGCTGATATCAGTCTCCTTCAGGTATTCCATGGGTGGTCATTGAAGTCGCACCTCTATTATTCGACCTAATCGGGCTCGGGACCCGATGATGACGAGGATGAGAAACGGATTGATAAAAGTGCAATTAGCGTTGCAGCCCCTCTCTTCCTAGCTCTACCAAATCCTCGGCCTGCTCCTAGCTCAGCGGGCTGTGCTAGAACAGGCCAGCCTAGAAGTATCCTTTACGTTGTCCATGTACATAAGCATTGAAAGCAATATTTATCCACAGGTCTTCTTCGGTCTCGTCAGACATCCTGCTCAAGTACAGGTACGGGACCAGCTTCATGAGCTACGACATACAAGACAAATGAATGAAACAAGAACAAAGGGTGATCAAGCCTAGGTGCAATCGCAATTTTCTCTTTCAAGTTGTCGCATTGTGATGGCTGTTTATAGAGTCCGCCACAAGACAACTGTTAGATGAAACACCAAAGAGCATGAGACCAGATTAGAAGAAAACTATATCTAGCACAAGCTGAAGAATAACATGCAAAAGAAACTGCTCTCAAAAAAGATAGTCAAACAAAGAGTGACAATGTGTGCAGCCGAGTAGGTCAAAGCAACAACAATGGAGGCTGGGGCCGGGGAATATGTGATGAGTCAGCAGCATGATGAAAGAACCCAGGGCACCGCGTCGGCTCATATTGTTCCCATACCTCTTCTACTGCGGAGTATTTGCCTTCAATTCTGGGTTCGGGATAGATATTCCAGTCATGCCCAATGATGGATCTTGAAGTCTCGTCTTCATCTACCTGCTCATTCCTCCCTTTTCATACCAACCTTCATTCAACCACCGTCAATCTACTTGAAGGCGCGTCATCGGACGAGTAGATCGCGGTCGACTTTCTTGCCCCCACTAGTTCGACGTGACTTTCTGTTTCGCATCAACATGGGGTTCTTCCGCTGGCCTCGGTGCAAGCGACGCGCCTCCCCTCCGAAGCCCACGGACTCGTTCAATGTTCCCAATCCCTTTGAGGCCTCAAAGCCTCCATTTGACGCCCATGATGGTATGACAGCCCCTCCTTGGAAGTCTAAGTCACATATACTAAAATAAAGCTCAGCCTTAGATACTTCCCAGTTGCCCATTCCAGGAGCCTTCCCGTCAACTCCTCCTGAATCACCTACCCTTATTGTGTCACAAGGCCCGACTATCGAGGAAGAAGAGGTCCCACCGAAGGGGTGGGAATATATGGACATTGATGTCCGTCCAACACCAGCTCTTGTTACTGATCTCGGCATACATCTCCACCCTCGATTACCGCCATACACCCCTCCCCCTCCGAGCGCTAAGCGCATTCCGTCGCCAAGACCAACTAAAACCCGCAAGCCCGTTGAACATGATCTTATGGACATTGATGACCCGTGGGATCAACAAGCTCAACAAGATGCAAGGCTTCCTCACGGCCCCATTTCCGCTGTACAGTTATTTTACCCCAACAGGAGGCTGATTCCTGCCAATCGCCTTGCATCGTGGTACGAGGCGGAATTTGAGAAGCGGGAGAAAGAAAGATTAGCTCGGGAGCGCGATCTCCAACGTCCAACCAGAGTGATCCCAACGGGTTATCCCGTACGTCTGATTTCGCCCGAGTGGCTTTCCAAACTTCAACGCGCCGTGCAGAGTGGACAAGGACATTCCGTCGCCAAATCATTAGCGGGAGACGATCTGTACCAGCGGGATATCATCACATGCATTCGACCTGAGGCCTGGCTCAATGATGAAATCATCAATGCCTACCTTGGTTTACTCGTCCACTACCTCCGTCAAGCGCATGGAAACCTCGGCCCTAGCGACCGGCCGCTCTTCCACGCCTTCAACACCTTTTTCTATTCTACCCTCCGTGATAAAGGATATCAGGGCGTGCAACGGTGGGCAAAACGGGCGAAGATCGGGGGTGAAGGACTGCTTAATGTCGACACAGTCTTCATCCCTGTACATGAGTCAAGTCATTGGACCCTCATGGTGGTTCGACCAGCAGACCGTACAATCGAGTATTTTGACTCCCTAGGATCCCGCGGTCCTCGCCAAGTGAAAAATGTCAAGCAATGGCTTCGTGGGGAGCTTGGGTCAAAATATAATGATGCTCAGTGGACTGTCCTGCCATCCGTCTCTTCTCAGCAAGACAACGGAAGCGATTGCGGTGTGTTCCTCCTAACAAATGCCAAAGCGATCACTGTTGGGGTTGAACCCACCGCCATTGGCCCAAGCCACATTACACTTCTCCGCAGAAAGATTGTTGCGGAGCTCATGAATGGTGGTCTTCATGGCGAGTTCAGCCCACATGACAAAGCAACAGGTGCAGTTTTGCTTTGAATAAACACAAAAGGACCGGTTGCCTATTGCCACAGAGGCACCACCTTCTCTTCTCGCTCCCTTACATTGAATTTGGGGTTTTGTTCACCCTCCTACATAATCTCACATACCTCATCCATCCCCAACCCACACTTATCCACATCAAGCACTATCATCAAGGCGTTCTTGGTTACCATTACACATTACCTGCTATTTCGGCGCGCAAGGCGAACACACGGAAAAGATGAAAAAGGACAATGAATTTTCTTTTGGCGCGCTCTTTCTATGTGATATTTGCAATGAATCTGAATGATACCCCACGGTCACCACCATCATGGTGACTCAGTTAATACAAACAATCCGTTTCTCCTGGACTGATTTGGTCATGTTTCTTTTTTTACTTGGTTCTCTTGTTTTCCTTTGGGGTCGTTTTATTTTACATAGCACCAGCTTTCTTTGCCACTTGTAGAGTCATGTATTTCTATTGTATTACTGTTCTGCTCTTCAATCTAACCTCGGGACTATACACAGCCAATTATTATCTAGTAGTAGAAACTGGAGGAAAGCGTGGGTTAGTCCGAGCAACCTCGCTGAATGTGCATATCAGCCCTAAAATGATGGATGAGATCATCAAAGAACTATAATGAGAGGCTGACACCTTTCAGTTACACAGTTGCCTTTTACCCTGGGGTGGTCAAGTCAGATACTCACATCGTCGCGCTCTTGCAGCAGGTCTTGGATGCTGCGGTCTGCTTACTAGAGAATGCCCCAGAAGGACAAAAGGATTACTATCTGGGGTCGAGGGCGAAGGATTTTTCTCTCATAGTATCTTCCTGGCTTAGAAAAGACTAAGACTGTAAACATGATACTTAATCCTGGCTGACATATTTTTTCTCTGATAAAACATTTCATTCTCTCCAAAAAGTAGAATACACCATGCCAGTCAAAGCCAAGAATCCAGAGCCAAAAAAAATGAATGACCAAAACTGAAAATAATACAAACATCTGCCAGAAGAGCCTTAAAGTTCATCAATTTTGCATGGTCTCCGACAAGATTCATGAAGAGGCCTGTTCCTCCACTTCTTTCTTCTGCACTCGCGGCCCTGCCTACCTGGCTTGCACTTTTCGTGGTTTTTATCTGGCTCCAATGGATTCCCATTGCCAAGCGAATCATTTCCGAGAGGGGCACTTTGATCGCCGCCATGGTTCTGCGAAAGAGACACATAAGGGCCCCTGAAAGCATCAGAGGAACGGTTGTAGATCAGCTCGATGTATTCGATACCCATGTATATACTGTCGCCAATTCTCATATCGCCCGTCCAGAGCCCGCCATCACTCCAGAGATTGAGAATTATCATGCTATCTAGGTCAGGGACCCTGTATGATTTGGCATCCTGTATCTGGTTGTTGACATACCACCGTGACATATCCGAGAGCCAGTCCAGGCGATGTGTGGACCACGTTGTCCATGGAACAGGTATATCGGCAATAGTGCTCGCACCGGGGATCTCATGATCAGCAGCAAAATCATAATCGGGCTGATTGGCATAGTGCACGCGATGGGGAGGGTCCTTCGTCAAAATCTCAATGTCCGATTCACAGGTTTGGTCATGGTAGGTGAAGATGCCAGCACAAGCGCCGTCAGGTGGCCTGCCATCACGGGGCGGCATCGTCTTGTTCAAAGACATGGTGGGATGTTGTTTTGGGTCCCGTGGTGGCCATTCTTTATGCTGAGGGGGCTCGGATATGATAGAGCCTGCTGGCAATAAACGCAGCCGGACACGCACCGAGCACCGGTAGATGTTGCGTATGCGAGTCTCGATCTCCGCAGTGGAGGTGTATTCTGAAAAGCGGGTGGTGCGTAGAACAAGATACGTCGCATGAGGGTCATTTTCCTCAGGGTCCCGGGTGAGAAAGACATTGTGCTTCGAATTTACCATGAGGACCGGGGCTATAGGGGTGCCTCGGCGTTCCCAGTTCTGACTGCTCCAGTCTCTCTCGAAGGAGGTTTTGTAGAATACCAGTGATCTGGGATCCGGGTCCTTTTCATCATGGACTACGGGTGGGAGGTGGCCGTTTTGCGGGTCTTGGTCGTCGCCCTCATCGTCATCATCCCAGTCCTCGTCGCCATAATCAATGGGCTCTGACAGATTGAGATTGGCATGCTTCTTCAAATCCACTGCCCGAAAGTCCCAGAGCTTGTAGTGCTGGAAGTATCCTGGATCGGGCCCGGAGATTGTGTAGCAATCGCATCCGTGTGGACGCTTCTTGACCGGTAACAGCGGCGGTGCTCTGGCAACTGATAAAGCTGATGCCACCGTACCAAGATAGATCACGGCGATCCCGAAGGACAAAACGTTGATTCTCATGGTGGCAGTAACAGCCCTGGAAGATTTGAAATTCCCAAGATGGTCCTAGGTGTAGTGAAGGTGAACCCGGAAGGTTGTTTGAACCAACAGGAAGTCGCGCTGATCGTGATTTCCTTTTTGGGTCGAGATGTCACGACCAGGAAATCTGTGTGATTCTCGGTAAATAAAGGACGTCTGCATCTAAGCCTTACATTTCAATGTTCATCCGAGTGAATGGCTCTTTGTGCAATTGACTGACAATTAGTTATTCCTAGGTATTGTACATTGTTTGGCAGATGTGCCAAATTGGCTAACATCTTCTGATATCTTTCTTCATACTGAAATCATTCATACTGCTGGCCCAGTTTCCGGGACTGGTTCAAATAGGTCTTTCTTCAATACCTCCAATACCAGGTTCTCATCGACATCTTGGAGATTCACCGAAGAACCGGGGACCACTTCGTTTCCAGCCGTGTCATCATCGTCACTCGTGGTCGAAGACTGGCTTATCTCATATGGCCCAGCGGTGCGAAGATAGTCTTCCTCCAGTATAAATTGGGAGTTATCTTTATCTGCAAACAGTGTCTCCGCTGACTCTGGCAGTGCATAGATCGTAGGGAATTCTAGGACAGTTCGATTGCGCAGAACAGTATTGAGAGTTGAGGTTTGCAACAGAGGAGTTAAGACAGGCTTTTTGGTTGTGGTTCGCGGACGGTGAAGGTAGAAGTAAAGACCGCGGTGAGGGGCGATGGTCTGATTTGGTGCTTTATCCGTTTTCTCGGTTGAGTCATGTGCTGGTTCCTTTGCTGAGTCTTCAGTCGGAGATGTGGGTTGTTTTGTATCTGCCTCTTCAACCACCGTCGTGACAGGGTCACTGGGTGCAGCGAGAGTTGTATTAGGAGTGTCGAGATCTTCTTTCTTCTCATCTTTAACTGGCTCGATAGCTGTCTCTTGATCCCTCGGGCGTGGGCAGCATCGGTTATAGGCTTCAGCGACAGAGCATGTATCGATGACAGAATCACGAATAGTTTTCGCTCCATCAGCCGCAATCCACTCTATAGTCCAAGCCAGACGCTTATGCCTAAGAAACTCCCAAGTCAGTACAATTCTAAATCAAAAGACACGAGGAGTTCCCAACCCACTTGGGATGCAAACGCGACCCATTCTGCTTATTCCTCGACATCCCCTTGGGGGCTCGAAGAACTTTCACGCGAGCAGTCTCGGTACCACGCAAGAACGCAGCCTCGCCCTTGGCAAGGCCCTGGTTCGGGTGCTTCCTCTTACGGCCAGCAGCCGAATGCTGGAAACCTTCGGAATTACCATCGTCGGTTTGGGCACCGCCCGCAAGATCAATCCCGCGGTTATCGACTTCTCTCTCCGCGCGCTCGAGGGTGCGCTCGATTCCGGTGATGAAATTAAAGTCGCGGTCAAATGCAGATTCAGTGTTTAATTCATTGCGCTTTAGATATGCAGCTGGATCGCGAATGCCAGAGCATTGCGACCAGAGTTTATGGCGACGTGTGCAAGGAAGAGAGCAGGTGCGTGTTGAGCAGCGTGGACAGCGGTATTTGGGAGGATTGGCATGGCTGTACGGACACATGTTAGATTCAAGATATACCAGTATGTACCTGTTCTTGGGCATACCATATTGAGCACAGATCACTCAGCAAGGGATCTGAGTCGGCCATCTTGGTTGTTTGATTGTTCGATGCGGAGTTGGAGAGTCGGAGATTCGATGGGAATTTATTTGTCTTATCGATAACGGCCTGAGGCAGAGATCTGGAACTAACTTATACCAGTCGCATTTCACTAACAACTAGTTTCTCCAAGCTTCAGGGCTAGACCTCGGAATAAGCCATCAATAGGATTATTCATCTGACGATGGTCTAATTTTCCCTTGGATGTTATCTTTGCGGGGATACACCAGTCCCGTTCTCTGTAGATGATATCATCTCCGGATGTGATGATCAATCCCCGCTGCATTTCTAAGCTTCGGTGATATCTTCCGGGCCGACTGCCATTATTTAGTTGTTCGGATTCCCTCATTTCACCTCGATTTACAAAAAGAATATACTCATATAATTCTTGAATCAAATATGGCTTCCAAAGCACTCGCGATCATTGCTGGCGTTGGCCCCGGTACAGTACGGTCTACATCTCTAACTCTATACACGGCAGGATTGGCTGACGAAAGAAACAGGGTGCCTCAATCGCTAGGAGATTTGCAAAGTCATACTCTGTTGTGGTTCTTGCTCGAAACCCAGACAACTACGACCCAGTTGTTCAAGAAATTAATTCCAGCGGCGGCCAAGCCATCGGCATTAGCACCGATGTCTCCGACTCGAAGAGCGTCAATGCCGCATTTGACAAGATTAAAGCAGAGTATCCTTCCTCAAAGGTAGCTGCTGCCGTTTTCAATCCAGGTGGCGGCTTTGTTGTCAAGCCATTCCTCGAGCTGAAGGAAGAAGATTACTCCTATGCACTCAAGTCACAGGGGTACGTATTTGCTGTCTCTTGTACCCACCTGATCCACTTCGTTCGAAGCTTAATATAGTCTACATCATTGTTGAGGATTTTGCTAAATTACTGTTCCCCATATCAGACAGGGCGCCTTCAACTTTGCCCAACGGGCTATTCCGCTGCTCCTAGAAGCTCGCGAATCGTCCGAGCATCCGCCCACCCTGATCTTCACGGGAGCTACAGCGAGTCTTAAAGGTTCAGCTAAGTTTGCTGCTTTTGCTTCAGGCAAGTTTGCACTGCGTGCACTGGCGCAGTCACTTGCTCGCGAGTTTGGGCCTCAGGGCGTACATGTATCGCATACTGTTATTGACGGTGTCATTGATATCCCTCGTACCAAAGCCTGGGTATTTGAGCATGAAGATGCAAAATTAAGCCCCGATGCTGTAAGTTTGGCTTCATTGGTGGCTTTATTTCGGACACTCACTGGTTATAGATTGCGGACTCATATTGGTACTTACATACTCAACCACGCACGACATTTGCGTTTGAGTTGGACCTGCGACCTTATATTGAGAAGTGGTAGGAGGCTTCTTGGGGGCTTTCTGGGGTCTTATGAGGCATTGAACTGGGTCAGTAAGCTCAGAAGATCAGTATCTGCAGGATGAAGATAGTAAGAATGCATCATCATCATCATATGCATTTATTGAGATTGTTTTATCAAGCGACTCAAATTCAAATATATAAAGTACCATGAGAGTATCAGCGACATCCAAATAGTAGGCCACTTGTGTCTAGGTTATTATAGAAGTATACTGGCCAGGCGAGCATCACCGAAAGCTAAGATTATATCCATGGATAGGTAAGAAACCTGTTCTCATATGTTTGGCATCTAATAGATTGTTGTTCTCTCATCTGGAGGTAATGTCGGATGGATAAGGTTTTATGCAAATGATGAGTCAGCATGTAACGTCACCGTCTGGGGTCATTCCAGAAAACGGCACAGCCAAGCTCCGCTGAGCTCTCACCTGTCATCTCACTTCTTCAACACTCGTCATACTCACCATGAGCTCCGACGACGCCTCGCCGCAGGCAGGCCAGAAGTATAACAACAGTCCCTCAAACGACTCCTCCCGACCCCTCCCTGGCCATAACCCCGCGATCGCGAAATATAGCAAGGTCCAACTCCGACCAGAGTCAATTGTGAAGCCTGATCTTTTCACATTATACTTTGGATTTTTCGGCACAGCAGCCTGGATGCGAAGGGTCTCGAGCACAGTGAATGAGCGAGTAGAGAATCACTACGTGCTGACAGCACGATCCCCGACCCAAGAAGAATTCGATGCAATTGTTGAGCACGGAACACGATGCCTGTACTACGCGCGGACGGGTATACCCGTAAGCTCGTTCCTTGGAACAGCATTTATCTACAACCAAGCACGCAAGTCGCCAATGTTCCCGCGCAATCCCACGCCAGCGTCATTGTTCAACGCGGTGCGTACCATGTGGGGCGATGCCGCCATGAAAGGCAAAATCGGATCAGGCGCATTCAAAATGCTCTTTGTCATTACTCTTGGTTCCATGGCATCGAGCGCTTACGCTGTTTCCAATGATGCCATGCACATGTTGACGGACCCGCGATTGAAAGGGTTTATCGAGGACGTGCGCAAGGCGAAACCCGACGATGTGCGCAAGCGCAAGATCCAGGCCGCTTCTGAGCGCGCCCGCAGCATGCGCAGCGGAGAGAAAGATGTCGGCTCCCAGATGCAACAGGCTATCGGCACGTCTGGCGGATATGTTGGCGACGACGGGTACCAACAGGAGCAGGCGTCTGATTCTTCACCGCAACCAAGCTCCTACTCTGAATATGTGAACTTGAATGATACCCAAGGAGACTCTCAGTCTGCTTCATATGACTCGTCTACACCGGGTTTGAATGCTGGTGCGATCTGGGCACGTGGAAGGAGCACTCAACCCGAGTCAAGATCGGCTTTGGATTTCATGGATGAGGATGATGCTAGCCCTACAGCTGCGGAGTACCGGAATACAAACATCGATGGATCATCGAGTACTGGCAGTGCTTGGGACCGGATCAGACGACAGAATGCCGGAGCTCGCTCTCAGCCTCGACAGCAGCCTGGCATGTCACAGCCTTCACTGAACCCTTACTCTAACTCTGCTGAGCACGGCCAGAGTGATCAAGAAAGGTACGATTCCGGTCAGAAGACGGAGAGGGATCAAGCACAGGCAGAGTTTGATCGGATGATTGAGGCGGAGAGGCACGCTGGTAGTGAAGGATCATCTCAAAACCGAGGTTGGGGATCTTGAGGAGCTCTCAGGCATTTTTTTTTCTATTTATATTTGCATGTACAACTATGTCATTTTCAGCCTTTGAACATCTACTCCCATATCGAAACATTTTGAATTAAGAAACAACTGATACCGTTATCATTAAGCCTTTGCAGGCATATATGTTTAGCTAGGGTGACCCTGATCAAGAGAGCATAAGTCAATGGAAAAGAGATTTTTAAAGACATCGCTGTCTGCAATCTTGAAAGGGAAAATATCAAAACCAGAGACTAGGAAATTGTGTAATCAATCAACCATAGGATTAGGGTTGGTGACAGGATATGGTATTTGGAATATAACTTGGGGCATATAACTTGGCAAACATCAAACAAGCAGAACGAGAGAGGGTATGAGCCCTTAAACAGGGGTAATATCAAACGGAAGCCAATGGGCAGTGAAAACATGATGCGTGATGCGTTGAAATCCAGGACATTGCAATTTCATGATAAAAACAAAAACAATAGAAAAAAGGGGGCTCATGATGCAAAAGAGGGAGAGAAGAAGAATAAACATAAAAAAGACTCGCAAAAGAAATGTAAGAAAAAGGAAGACTCATTCTCGGCAGCCAGTTAAGTCCTAACGGGGACTCAAACATAGTTCGGACCCGGCGCAACATAGCTCTGACTCGGCAGAACATAGTTCGAGTTCGACCCAGAGACATGCGAGTTCAGACTGTCATAGGGAGCCATCTCTGCCTCATGAGCCTGTGTCCAAGGCTCGACACTGCGACTGTTGTTGCGCATACGAGTCAAGCTGCGTAGCTTGTTTGTGAAGCTTTCGTTTGAGCTACGGTTTCGGCGATGGTCAAAGGACATACGCTGACCACCAGACTGGCGGGCATCCATCCCGTTACCGCCTACATTGAGAGCTGGGGCGGCAGTCATAGCGCGAGGGACAAGACGACCGAGGTCTTCGTTGTTGTCGATGGCGATGTCGATTGTCGCGGAGGACTCGCGGGGCGAGACGGGCGCTGCGGAGAATGGGAATGGGGGTGGTGGGGGTGGGGTGTTGAGATGCTGCAGCTCTGGGAGTATGGGTGGAGGCGGCGGTGGAGGGATTGTCTCATATTGTGCCGAGGTATCTCTTTGCATTGCATGGTCGATTGTCTCTTCGATGCTTACTTGGAGGTGGGGGGAGGTCCCGGAGACGTAGCTGCCTGAGCTAGTACGGTTATGGCCCTTCGCGCGGCTGCGGCTGCTGGACCGGCTCCGGGGGAGGGTTGGATTAAACCGGGGATGCATGGGGAGGTCGTTGGGCATAGCAGGGGCGTTGTACTGTCCTTCTGGTACGGGGACGGACATCGAGCGTCCGATTCTCTCGGCATCTCCTTGATACCGGGCATTGCTGAGGAACATACTGTTGTCTGTGGGAATGATGGGCACAGAGGGAGGTCGGTCTTCGTCTTGTCCGGTTCCTCCGTACTTGGGATGCCGCATGGCTCTAGGAGTCGCTGGAAGCCCATTGGGCATTCCGGAGCGTGAAGAGTTCGAGTCAGAACTGCTGGGATACTCGAGAGATACTTTGTTTTGGGACACCTTGTTCCGCGATGGAGCCCGTTGGAAGTATGAGCTTATACCAGAGAAAGGCGGGGAAGCTTCAAGGGGACTTCTTGCGCTTTGTAGCTCTCCCGGGAAGGGGATGTTTGGTGCCGATGGGTTGCGGGCGAGTGACAATCTTCGTGCTTCCAATTCAGCAGCAGCAATCTCTCTTCTCTTTCTCTCCGCAAGGGTGACAAATGGTGTCCTTGGAGACACAATGTCTTGGAAATCATTGGCTGTCGAGCTTGGTTGCCCATTAGGATATCTATTGGATGTGTCTTCTTGGCCAAAGACCTTACTGCTCAACTGCTCCGGCACCGATGCCTGCTGTGCCCAGGGGTCTAATGTAGGCCCTATTTGGATGACAGGAAGACTCTGTGATGTTTTGTGTCTGGTTTCTGGAGAGCTGTCTCTTTTGGAAGTTGTTCCTTTCTCGGCACGACGTCTACTGGCACTTCGGTGGCGAGATCGCAGTCTCTTTTGGTTGCCCTCGACAAGTCTCAAAGGATTATCGACATCCTGAGAAGATTCTTCTGTGGGATATGCCATAGGAAGAGGCGAAGACGGTGATCGAACGCTGGATCCCTGTCGGTCATTGCTGCGACCTCGAATTGAGGCGTCTCGTTTGTCTGTACCGATGCGGCTTGCAGTGTGTCGACTTGAAGAGCGCTGACGGTTCCGAGAACCTGGTCCTCTCACCTTGCTAGAACTTCTAGTGCGAGACTTCGACTTCCGTGTTTCAAGTGGCTTTTCAGACTCTCCGGTGTGGTATCGAGCTAACTCATCAGGAGACATAGGCACTGGCGAGGAAGGCGAACGCTTGGCAGGTTGAATGTATCGACGCTCACTCATACCGCGGGCGTCTCGGGAGGTATCCCGCGGATGATTGACTCTCGAGCTCTGACTGGCAGTGTCATCTGGGTTTCGTCTTCCACGGCCTGGGGTGTGTGGACGGAACTTCCGCGCATGGTAGTTCGCTTCGTCAAGACTACTAATGTATTGATCGATACTACGGCCACTAACACTTGGGCTCCTAGCCGAAGCAAAGCTATTCGCTGTCGAAGCAGTGCTTTTAGCACTGGGAATCAAATCGGAGCGGTCCTGCGGATTTCTTTCACCTTCCAATGTCTCGATTTGAAGGCCGTCTGGCTTTCGATCTCGGGACCCATTGCGATGATCGTCATTTGTGAAAGCTTCGAATACACCGGCTGCTGGTGACGGAAGGCCCTTAATTGCGGCAAACTTGTCCGTGCCTTGCACGGCAGTCTGGGGACTGGGCTTGAGAGAGTCTAGACTAGGGTTGTATTTCGTGGCTGACAAAGTGAGAAGACCGCTGTTGCTCTCCTTCTCATCTTGGCTCTGCTCGTGTCCGCTCATCTCGTTTTCAGAGGTGGAGCTATACTCATTCTGGCTGTAAGAATTTGACCGTGAGAAGCTTGGAGGGTGCACATCCACTGGTGTCTCTCCTATCGAGGGTAGACGACGTCGATTGAAGGAAGGGGTAGTTGTTCGAGAAGTCATTGCATGGTTCAGGCTTTGGATATTGTTCAGCTTATAGGAGCCAAATCCACCAGGGGACATTGCCGACTCGGGAACAGCTGATTCAGCAATCGGAGTGATTCCAGGTGCGTTTGTTGGCGTGCGATCATCAGACTTTAAACCAGGGAAGCGGAAGCGTCCTGGCTGTGCATCAAAGGAAGTAATAAGCTTCAGGGCAGGCGTTTTCACTGCAGGTTTCGAATTAGATGTAGATCTTGGCCGGATGGGTGGCGGTATCATATTGGCTTGTGAAGGCTCGGGCGAAGCGAGAGGAGACTGGGCGCGAATCATCTCTGCAAAAGATGAAGTTTGCTGAGCAGAAGGGGATGCCCATGGCTCTGATGGTTCTGCTCCCGTGCACATGAAACAGCGAATGGCGAGCTGTTGCTGGGAGTGAGTAACAACATGTTCGCCCCATCGACGAACGAGATAAGACTGGCGTTGCCAGTCCGAAGGAAATAGAAGACATGTCATGAGGATAGCTTCCATGAAGTGATTGCGAGAAACATAAACCTCGATGGCATCGTTACTGTCCCCGAGACCAAGCAAGATCGCGGCCGAGGTGTGTATGTCCCCGATCTCAAGCAGCTTCTGTACAAATGCCTGTCCGACCTTGTTTGCTTGTGCTTGGCCGCTCATCTGGCTCAAAGCAAGAATCATCCAGTCAGATGTTGTTACCTGCCCAGAACCAATCATCGAGGCCATTTCATCTGTGTCGTTCTCACCAAGCCATTGCGTTAAGAGAATAGCGCTTTGACTACCCACAGCGTGGCGGCTCACTAAAAGTTGTCAAAATTTGTCAACCCAAGAGAGAAGATATGGGGTAATACATACACTCATCTGTGATCAGATCTTGAATGTCTCCATCCCAGCCAAAAACCACACTCAACATCTGCAGCCGAAGATCATCCGAAGTTAGATTCGTTTCATCGATAGGCGGCTGCTGTTTGTAAGGCACATCAATCAAGCGAGCCCGAGTGAATGGGAATAGATCCACAATATTCTTGTCAGCAGGGCTGAGATGAACCTCATTCCGCAATCGTGATGCCGCTCTTGAACTTCTCACAGATGACATTGAGACCGAGGAAGGATACGCGAATGAGGCAGAAGCCTGTGGTGTATCACGACCACCTGATGTCATGGAAAATGTTGTAGCGCTCTGACCAGAGCGACTTGGCGGAGAGAAAGGTCTCATATTATACTTCCCAGAGGATGCCTTTGAGCTCACCGATTCCGTCCGACTGCGCGATGAAGCAGGGCTCGTCAGATCTGCCCTCTGTCTGAGACTCTCAATGCTGTTTGCATCAAACGGTGTTCTTCTGGTCGCACCTGGTGGTTCTCGAATATCAGGAGCGTCTTGCAAGCGTCGTGGAGACATTGTTTGTGATCTACTGCCTTCCGCTGTGCCAGGCCGGGGCATGATTGGAAGATGTTGCACATTTTTGACCATTGCCGGGTTTTCCAAATCATACTGCTGGACTGAGTGCTGGGGGCCGATGGTGAATAAAGTCGCAGTAGGACCGTGGTTTGCGATGCCTCGGACACCGTCGATTGTGGGAATTGGATCGTACGTAACATGTTTTGTTCGAACATCCCAAGACCATGTTTCCCTGTAATCAGATGTCAGTAAATTCCCAGTTATTCTCTCAAAGCGTTGCGCACCCTTCCAGATATTGCACCAGTCTTCCATTCTTTGACCAGCCCATCCATTTGGGATCGGAGGAGTTTGAATCAGATCGTTTCAAAACCCTAATCACCCGAGGCGACTCTTTCCCTGGTGGTTTTGCCACGCTCCAAACTCGTAGATCACCATTCGATGATTGCGTTGCCAGCATGTCTGATTTCTGTTTTGAAGAGGATGCATGCCAGGCCAAGGAAATAATTGGCGATGGTTCACGCGAAGTAGTCAGAGTATGAAGAATGGTGAATTGAGGAAGTAGAGTCGCAATCAATATAGAACCATTTTGATATCTGGAACCCATTAGCTTCCAAGTTTTACTGTCAGTTGATCATGTCATTTCACATACCCAATTGCATATGTACGACAATCTGTGGCGGGTGCCAGAGCTGTGATTGGGTCGAAAATGGTGCGTGCAGATATGTGCTCTGAAGTGGAAGGTTCGAACAAGATCACTTCACCCTTGCCATTTCCTGTATTTAATATCAGCAAATTGGCTCCCTAATTCTTAATATATAAGATCCATGGATATGGTAATGCTCTTACCAAATGCAACATTGCCATTGCGCATCCATGAAGCTATTCGCAGATGATCGAAGGAAGCAAAGCGGGCAATCTCCGTTCCGGTGAAGATATCCCAGAAAATCGCCGTCTTCCCTACATCGTAACTGACTACCAATCTCCCCGCACCTCTCTCGCTGATATTATCGACCGATATAAAGTCAATGTTTTCCTGGTGACTTTGAAAACGTCGTTCGATTGCCAATGTATCATGATGCAAACATAGGATCGTTGAGCCCTGGGCATAGAGGAACAAG
This sequence comes from Penicillium expansum, assembly GCF_000769745.1. Classification (NCBI taxonomy): domain Eukaryota; kingdom Fungi; phylum Ascomycota; class Eurotiomycetes; order Eurotiales; family Aspergillaceae; genus Penicillium; species Penicillium expansum. The sequence goes on from NW_015971234.1 coordinate 148,792, forward strand.
GACGCCGTCGAAGCGCAGGCCTCGAAGCGAGGCTGGACAGCTGGCGGCGCAGGTGCCATTGCTTTGGTGGTCCTCGAGGGTCGCGATTCTGCCCCCGGGCTTCTATTCCATGTCAACTCAACCATTATATTTGCCAAGATGCATATGAGACGATTTGCGGAGAAATCGATTTACTAGAAGGGTGGTATGTTCAAGACAAAAGTCCCAAATCATATATACCCAGGGCAAGAGGAAAGATAAAAATGAGTTTAAACAAGATTGGGCCACTGACCTCTGTTTAAGCCAGGTAGATTTCTAATCGGCCACGACCCTGAGTACCAGTCAAGGTAAAAGACGAGAATTTCCAGGGTATCTCAAAGCACATTTGGGGAAGAGAATTAGCGCCTGACAGGGAATGTGACCGAAAATGAAGTAGGCGCGAAGATCCCTATAAATGAAAAGGGTGAGATGGTAAAATATGTAGAAAATATGCGAGAAGGCGAGAGAGAGAGAAAAAAAAGGGAAGATGCAAGCCGTTAGAACAGGGGAGGGGGAAAAGAATAAAAAAAAAAGAGAAAAATAAGAGAAATAAGAGATTCAAGTGTGACAGTTGAAGCTAGGAAATTGAAATGACTCGCTTGCACGTTCATCACAGAGCGTGACGGAGGGGGCTTAAGTTTGTGACAGGATGTAAGACTGATTGCTATATAACAATCATATACATACAAGCATTATCCGTGGAGTAAATAGCAGAGTAAATTGAGGAAAATAAGTAAAATGAACAACATTTCCCAAAAAGAGGGGAGCATTGATAGTCGATCCAAATCAAATTACGGGGAACTAAGTAACAGGTTGGCGCTCGGGGGGAATTGCTGGGCGCTTTCATTTCCTAGTTGGACCATACATCTGTCCCGTTTCTAGAGTTACAGAGGAACCGGAGTATGACCCGGGATTAAAAGCACCATATCCAACATATTATTAGCGGAGACGGTGAGATCGAGCCTTCTTGGTGGCTGGGTTATCCTGCGGGACTTGCACCAACGAGCATGCAGAACCCGAGTACTCCATAGAGAAGAAAAAAAACTTAACCCAAGTTTGATGCAGACAAGTTCCCGAATCACGGGCTTCATGAAGAAGAGAATCCCTGGCCCATGCACTATCTTTAGTGTCCTGCACGTCGATCACTCGGGGGTAATCCAACCGTCTACTAGTACTCCGTACTTTATATATAGAAAGTTATATAACCCTAACATCAACTTGACTTGATCTTTTCTTAACTGCAAGGAACCGCCCAATTTCCAAATGATTGAAAACTTAAGGATATGCAAATTAAAAAAAATTATAATGTGATCCGAGACAGCAATGTGATTGAGATCCGTGCTGTTGTTCTCAAGCTGCAGCTTCGTCACTTCACCTGGCCAATCACCGTCCATTACTGCTGATCCCTCGGCGCCTACACAACCACCCCTCAGCCAATGCCTGCACTCATCCAGCCATTCCATGACGGTCTGCGATTAACTGGAAAACGGTTTAAATTGGCTCTACTGGCCTATAGCAGCCTTTTTCTTGGCTTGAGTTCGGAGAAATGTCCATCTAGCAGTTTCATACTTGAACTAGTGTTTCCGATGTCTATCAATGACGATCTCGCTTTCTTTCTTTCTTCTTTCTCTCTCTCCCACGAGGCTTATATTGAAGTGCGGAGTACTTCAAAATAATTCTGCGCTTTCGTTCCTGTGATGTGACAGAAATGCAAAGATATGCAGTCATCCCTGCACAAAAAGGCACCGTCAAACATCCTGGAGCTTGGGCCCTGTGATAATATCGGGGGGGCACGCCAGCAGAGTTTTTAATCGAGCTTGGGCAATCAGAAGGAATTTCCAAGTTTTACTGGATGCACTGGATCAATTCCGATCCTTGAAATAATACCAGTCACAAGTGAAGCCTTACTATAGTTACATACTTACATATTCAATGCGAGCCAAGCAAAGAGGGCAAAAAGGCGCACCTACTGTTGGAATTGAGAAAGTATATTCTGCGTCTTGAATTCTAGAGCTGGATAGAGGAGGTTCTATCGCTAATAATTCAGGAATGCTGTTGGATGCCATGCCCTAGGCAAGTCCACGAGTGGAACATGCCATATCTCGTTATCATCTGAGCGCGGGGGTCTTATCGCCTTCCCCAGACCCTTGACTCACAATTTCCCCAGAAGAAGCTTCATGTTTATGAAGTATTCCCATAAAGACTTTGTGAATCCCTCGTGACAGCTTCCAACTCTCTCAACATGTCCAAGGAAACAATCGTAGTAATCGGGTCAGTCCAACACTCCCCGCACATATGATATCCTCGAGCCAATCCGCCCCCAAAAGAGGAAGAAAAAACGCCCATCACAAGACACAAGAATCAGCTGACAAAACCAGAGCGGGCGTAATTGGTCTTTCCACCGCTCTTTACATCCAACAACACCTCACTCCCACCCAATCCATCCTCCTCGTAGCTCGCGACTTCCCATCGGAGACCTCCGTCAACTATGCCTCACCGTGGGCAGGAGCCCACTACCGCCCGGTGCCGGGCTCCTCACCACAGGCTCTGAAGGAGGCGGACCAAGCGCAGCGCACTTACCAGTTCTTGAAGCGGACTGCGGCCGCTGAGCCCGGCGCAGGCATCAAGTTCGTCGAGGGCGTTGAGCACCTCGAGGCTCCGCCACCCGAGTACCTGGATCAGCAGAGTGTACGCAATGTCTACTCGCATCTAGATGGATTCCAGGCTCTGGGAAAAGAGGAGGTCCCGTCTGGTGTGGCGTGGGGTGTGAAGTACGGGACGTATGTGATCAACTCGCCTGTCTACTGTGCGCATTTGCTGCGCAAGTTCATTCTCAAAGGTGGTGAGACGAGACAGTATACGCTTGCCAATTTGAAGGAGGCGTATAGTATGGCGGAGAGTGTTAAGACTGTGGTGAACTGCTCCGGAAGTGGGTTTGAGGACCCGAAGTCTTTTATTATCCGAGGTATGTGTGTCTACGATAGAAGTGATGGTGATGGTGATGGTTGTGATTTGGATGCGCTTGAACGTATACTTTCTGAATCAGTGAGTTAACATGTTCTCTAGGCCAAACCTGTCTCGTCCGTAACCCTGTCTCCGAGACCATTACTCGACAGAACACGGATGGCTCGTGGTCCTTCTGTATCCCCCGCCCCCTTGAAGGCGGAACCATCATCGGAGGCACGAAAGAGCCGAATAACTGGGACCCGAACCCGTCGCTGGAAACCAGGCAGCGGCTCCTCGCCAACGCAACTAAGTGGTTCCCTTTCACGCCCGAGAGCGGTGGCCAGTTTGATGTGATTCGCGACATTGTTGGTCGGCGGCCGGCTCGGGAGGGTGGTTTGCGCATCGAGGCGGAGAAGCTCGCTGATGATCGGTATGTCGTTCATGGGTATGGTGCTGGTGGTCGCGGGTTTGAGCTGTCTCGTGGTGTTGCGGAAGACATTGTAGCCGTGATGCTCGAGAAGAGGCTACTACAGGCTAAAGCCTCGCTGTAAAACTATTTGCTAGCGTTCGCCAAGCGCATGCGTTGTTTATAGAGAGCATGTTGTACATATTTCTTGAATTCATAGATCTTACCATGCCGTGCAATCTGATACATAGAACATATAAAAGGCATCGAGTTCATTTGAATGAACGAGCTTTTTCCTACCAACAAAATAACGAGGTGCTATCAAAAGGTATATTGGCCGTTGATTCTTCCGTCACATGGGACACAAAAGACTCCTAAACATAAAGCCTTTGCGCCCCCATGGCTAGTCAGCCTTGACCTTTTCCTCTACGCATGACATTTTGAGTACACGCGTATAAAGGTTGGAAGGACAAGGCGACCAACCGAGCCCTCAGTGATGAGCGAGGTTGCATACAAAGCGAGCAGTTTGGGCAAGCGATTGTAGCGATCACTCGACATCGAGATCCGACCCCATAGCAACACGAAACAAACTTTGAGATTGCATGTGGCCGGGGGAGAGGGATCCTCAAGGGCCCACGAATCTAGTATCGTGAGGGTATCGAGGGACTCAACCCACAGCTTCAGGTGTGACAGCTTCGGGTATACTTGTGGGTATACTTGTGGGCAGCACCCCACCAGCGAGCTTGAGCAGACGCTCCTCTTCCTTCTGTTCACGAAGCCTCTCGGTCTCCCGCCGCATGACTGACAAGTTCCAGGTTCCATCCTCATCCTCGCCCTCCTCAGCCTCACTATCCTCCTCGGCCCAGTTGCCGCTCTCGAAGAGTGTACGACCAGTAGCCTCCTTAGCCTGCTGTGCTTGGGCCTCGGCAGCCTTCTTGTCCATACGTTCCTTCTTCCACTTGGCGAAGGTCTCCTCGTTGACGGGCGTGAGCGTGCCAGTCAGCTTGTGACGCTCGGAATCGAGCCAGTCCTCTAGGGTGAGGGTGTTCAAGGGCGATTTGTCCCTGAGAGCCTTCTCGGCGGCTCTCTGCTCCCTGGTCTTCAGAATGAATCTACTCACGCTGTTAGTATTGCGTACGAGGCACCCGTAAGTGGCAGAAATACATACCCTGGTGGCAAGCTGTGCTTGTACATGCACTTGTTTCCTCCGTTTGGACAAGTCCAGAACCAACCGTACTTCTGGTTCTCCACTGCTTCGATGAAGAATTTGCACACCTTGTCGGTGGTTGTGCGCGGGTTGCCGTGTTTGCTCATAACGACACTGCGTAGCTTCTCCTCGTCCCAGTCGTCCATGGTATCCTTTTCCTTCTTCGCTTCTTCGTCGACCTTCTCATCACGGGTGTCGGTGTACAAATCCTTCTTGGCTGCTTTGCGCTCGACATTGGGGTCGTGTGAGAATTTGCACTTCCGGCCTTTTTCGCAGTGACCCTGCTTGAAGAAAATACAGAGGACAGTCTTCGGGTCAACACCGAAGGCAACCTTCTGGACCTGGACGGGCTTGAACAGTTCAAGATTCTCTCTTTTGGCCCGCTCAGCGGCGGCCTTCTCAGCCTCGCGCTTCTCTTTTTCGGCGGCCTTCTTCTTCTCATCTAGGTTCTTGTTGCTTGCGGCTTGTGCTTGCAACTGTTGGATCTGCTTCTTGGCGGCACCACCTTTTTTCTATATTGGATATTAGGACATGTTGGGGTATATCGCGAGCGGGCTCGCTCTTCGAACGAATCGAGGGTATGACGTACATTTTTCATACCAAAGGACTTATCCTCAACGGTGGCCTTCTTCTTCTTAGGCTGATCGACCTTCTTGGGAGGCATGGTGACGGTTGGGCGGACGTGACGTCGCGGTTTCGGGGAAGAGTAAAAATGTGAAAATGCGCCTGTCCAGGGTGCGCCTCAGTTGGTGGCAATGAGATAAAGAGAAGACGCTGATGAAACCTGAAAGAATGACAGGGAGATCTAAAACAGAGAATATCGAGTGGTGGGCAGGAATGCCAGGGTTGTTGTAGAGTGAAATGTTCTCGAAAACGAGGGGTGTGAGAGTGTGACGGTAATTTTTGGTTAACCAATGACGGTGCGGGTCCTTTACTCCATTGTCTGCGGTGCGACTCGAAATATAAGAGTAGGCTAAAATGATGTTTATATAATTGTCTTCATGAAGATCCAATGTTTTACTCGAGAAGAACTACTTTCTCAAAGTTCTATTACTGGCGTACAATCTCGAGTTTGAGCATGTGCTCTTCACAGTGCGTCATATGCCCACTAATATTTGCCCTCGACACCCACAATGCCCTCGCTATGCAAATATCAGCACGGCAGGCAATAATAATATATTGGAACACTTATATCTAGATAGTTTTGCGGATTGAATCCTTTTATCAATGCATATATATCTATATCTATATATATGGCTTTCGCCACCCACCAATGCCTAAAAAAAAGATAGCAAACAAGATACCTACGATATACCAAGTAAAATCCACCTATTGTAGGGAAAGTATATCCTAAAAATTAATACTGAATATACAGGCCACTTTATATCAAGTTGACATTTCATTGCTGTCTTTTAAAGACTAACCTCACATCCATATAACCGTCACTATATTGCTCAAGAAGGTTAATTAGCAGAGAATATGGTAACCGTTGAGGCGTCATTTGAGTAACTTCATCTGCACTATACAATATTACCGTGGACTCTACATACACACGTAGGGATATGAAGCTACGGATTATATAACTCTACGCGAGTGCTTGGGCACCTGTAATGACCACTCATCACGCTTCATCAATCATTGGATGTTTTCAATGAGATAGATCTACCAAGTATAAAGGTTGGCCTTGAACCAAAGCTGCCTGGTCAGAATAGCCTTGCAGTCAATGGACGGCGAAAACCCAAGCAAATCCATATTCCAAACCATCATCCCGTAGGCGTCTTAAAGCACCCTCATTTTTCGTTTCTGGTCGTCATAGATTTCGCAGAAAGCAGACTTCTCAAATTTAAGAAACCTCCTGGATCTTGGTGGACTTCTGGCCCTCGGCCTCTTCGAGCTCGGGGAGGTCATCCTGCAGAGTTGTGTTAGTCAATGATCACATATCACCGAAGGCGAGCAAACTTACATCATCTTCCTCGGCATCCTCACCACCGGGCAGGCCGCCCATTCCGGGCATACCGCCCATACCACCAGCCAGAGCACTGAGGTCGGGCATGCCACCCATGCCACCCATGCCGGGCATACCGCCGAGCTTGGAGAAGTCAATGTTGCCTAGGCCACCGGCACCGGCACTGGGGTCACCACCGCCCTCACCACCGAAACCACCGAAGTTGTTGGCGTAGTCATCCTCGCCAGCCTCATCCTGCTCATCCTCGTCCACCCACTGAATCCGATTAGTCACCATGCATCATAAATTAGAATGAATGCGCAAGCATACCTTGTCAAAGTTGGTCTTCAAGAAGTGCATCTTCTGCTTGCTCTCGAGAAGGCGGGGCCAGAACTCCTCCTTGAGCTCCTTCTTCCGGAGAACGAGCTCGACGTCGCGGTCGGTGTGGTTGACTTTGGAGTTCTCGGGGTCGATCTCGGCAAAGAGGTCCAGGGAGACGTTGTATGTTACGCCCTTCCTGGAGGTGCCCTTGAAAGAGACATTCTTCTCGGTGATGCTGAGGGTGGCATCGGCCTTGGGAACCTCGGCAACCTTGATGTTCACGTAAAGGTAGTTGCGCTCAGGGTCCGAGTCGGATGAACGCTGAGCCCATGTAACTGAAAAAATTTAGCATATCAGCGCGTTGATCTTGCTTAGAAATGAAATTGTAGAATTGGCATAGTGATTGTTTCAAAACAGTTTTAAACATTGGATAACGTCATAGTAAATTCCATGCAAAATGTGCAGTCCCACGTTCGAGAGCGGGGAAGCAGTAGAGCAGTGACGACGTACCTTCGGGAGTCAAGGTCTGAGACATATTGAATTAGGAATGGAAAGATAACTAGTAGAATTGAGGAAAGGAAGGGAGATAGAAAACGTGGTCAAAAAGAGGAGAAGAAGTGTAGGAGAAGCTCATCCACGATCTACCTAAGTGCTATGTTGTAGAAACTGGTAGAAGCGTGCCTCAGGCGTGAATTATGTGGGACATCGTATTACGTCAGAGCTGACTCAGTTTCCGCTCCCGGCGGCCTGGACGCTGAGCGGCACTCCAAGGTACCACTGGGCTTGAATATTGACAGCCGCATCAGTGTGTACTGATCTGAAGACTGAGCCAAAGGCCTAGCAATTCTGGTCCTCAAGAAGAGCCCACCATACAGCACCCCGAGGGTTTAAAACTGCGCCAACATAGCCAACAAATCAGCTTTGCCCCGCCTATCTCTGAGACGATGCACTGGGCATGAGCCTTAATCGCTGATTCAAACCTCACCCCAAGACTGATCTCATTTGTCGAACACTCCCCACGACTTTGGTTTGCTTGTTTGTCGTTTTGTCGCCGCTTCGCATCCCTATTACCGCAATACTGCATTCATGGAGAGCCTCAAGGCGGTATTCTTTGGGCCCGACCCGCAAGCCCAGGTAGGCAGTTGGTGTGGCTCGTTAATGCCTGGAAATATGACACTAATGAAGGATAATTTGTCAGATGAGAAAATGCAATGCTTTAATACGCACAAACACACGGCAACTCGATCGCGATCTAGCCCGGCTTAAAGTCACTGACAGCCAGACTCGCCAGCACATTGTCAATGCCTCGAAACGGGCCCAGCGAAACCCATCCCAGGCCAAGCAGGCTAATAATGACACCAAAGTCTTTGCAAGGGAGCTGGTGCGCATTCGAAAACAGACCACACGGTTGAATACCAGTCGAGCCCAACTACAGAGCGTGGGAATGCAGGTCAATGAAGCCTTCTCGGCGCGCAAAATCCAGGGTAGTCTTCAGAAGTCAACCGGGATCATGAAGGATGTAAACACACTGGTCCGACTGCCCCAATTATCTGCGACCATGCACCAACTGTCCTCAGAATTAGTCAGGGCAGGCATTATCGAAGAGATGGTTGATGATGCTACTATGGACCCTTCGGTCTTTGAAGACGAGGAAGACGAAGCAGAATCGGAGATTGAGAAGATCCTGCAAGAAGTTTTGCAAGGTAAACTCGCTCAGGCACAGCCTGTCACGGCACCACCTGTGGCCAAAATCTCAGAGCCGGAATCTCCACAAGCCGAAGAGGAATTTGAGGACCAAGAGGCCACCCTCGCGCAGATGCGCGGCCGGCTGGAAGCTCTCAAGAGCTAGTACATATTACAAACTCAGAGCGTTAGTCTTGTTTATTTGTTATTGAGTCGTCTGCTCCACGACTGTCGTGTTTGGAGTTGGGTGCTTGTTTTTCCATAGTCTATTCTCTAAGGCTGGGCCTGCACATAATGGATTTCCGCTTGTTTCAAAATAGTAAAGATTTGCATGTAGTCTCACATCAATCTCACATACAATGGGACAATTGATCAATTTAGACAAAAAGGGGAACAAAGATGAGATCAATAGGTACCTTGGACCTCTCATTGGGGCTCAATAGCATTCATCCAATCAAATGGGTTAATGTTGTTTGCATTGCGCCGGCCCAAAAGGGTTTAGCGCAAACCCAGGCTACAACTTGCCCCCTCTCCTCACTCTCTCTCTCTATCCTTCTTTCTTTCAAGAATCATCATTTTCAACTCCATAAAGCTATCTGCTTCATCCCGTTTCGAGAATCTACTGTGATCCGAACTACTTCTTTGAACGCGACTTAAAATCCTAGGTCGCATATCATCCACGACACGTTCATCCAGTGACTTCTGCTGAACCTGCAAATCGCCAGCTTTGCTATCCGTCGCAGTCATGTCTGCCAACCTTGATAAGTCCCTTGATGATCTTGTCGGCAGCCGTCGTCAGACCGCTCGCCACACTGCTCGCCGCCGTGGTGGTTCCCGCCGCGCTGCGACCAAGCCACCCGCCGTTGGAGGTGTGAAGAAGGCTACTAAGGCTGCCCCCAAGGCTGCTCACCCAACCCCTGTCGCCCAGACTGGTTCTAGCAAGATTCTTGTCAGCGGATTGGTAAGTTTTTGCTCCTCTGACATGTGTAATTGTCCATGCGCTAATCTCATCAGCCTTCCGATGTGTCCGAGGCCAATGTCAAGGTATGTTGATCTAAAGGCTCTCATATTGGCTTCCATCGCCATCTATTTTCTCGAGAATATCGCGGCGCAAACGATTTCGACCGGCCTTCCGACCTCTCTCTACCTCCCAAAATCGATGGATATTCCTCGATGCACGGCACACACAGTTTGCTCCTTCTACATGTCTCTGCAAATATATACACATTGCTGGCGCTCTGCGAGACAAGAAGTCGAACTGTGTTGTAGTACGGTGAAAAGATGTACATTGCTCGTGTCGATTCCCACATGGAAATCCACCCGCCTTGTTCTCTGAGTACTTTGCCGAGGATGATCGATGAAAACTCATCATCCTGACCTCTCTTCAATCCCGCGCATTTCCTTCATGTCATTCTACTTTGAGATCCATACGGGCATCAGCGAGCGCATCAGTGGAACAGTGGTCAACAGGTTTAGAGGGCAGACTGAAACCTACCTATTTGAGACGCTTGTCTCGAGTCTCTCCGTGAAGAGTCCTGCTGCTATAGGGTGATTACCTATTACAGTGACTTGGAGAAGTTTAAACTGTGTCTGGCATGGCCCTACTTTGTTGGGATGACACATCCATGGGCAAATGGATTACAGTTGACAGACTCTGCCTTGATGGCGGCGACGTGAAAGAATGCTTTTGTTGAAGGACTTGTTGTGGTTGCTTGATGGATTTATGAATGGAATGGAGACTCCATACTACTATGGATGTTTCTTGGTGTGTTATGTTTCATTGTGGGGGAGCAAATTTGCGACCTCTCCGATGGGGTTACAATTATGGAGCTATATGTTCCATGTTCCAATGTTAGGATGAAACAGACGATGGATTGATGCTGTGTGCTCGCTGATGCTCTCTCACTTTTGGCCGTCGTCGTTTGCGCCGCCACCTTTCTTCCGACACTCGAGAACCGCGCTCTCACTGAAATTGTCTGACGAAAATACTGATCGTCTTTGTTTGCGCTATAGGAATACTTCAACAAGTCTGCTGGTCCCGTGAGACGAGTCATGCTCACCTACAACCAGAATGGTACTAGCCGTGGCATCGCCTCCATCCAGTTCAACAGGGCAGACACCGCTGCGAAGGCCACCAAGGAGCTCAACGGACTCCTCGTCGATGGTCGCCCCATGAAGGTAAAACCTCTTACTCTGGCTAACCATAATTGCAACATTAACTGACCTATATCACAGATCGAAGTTGTCTACGACGCGTCTCACGTTCCTGCTGTCCCCGCTGCCAAGCCTCTCACTGAGCGCATTGCGTAAGTTGTTGTCCATTCTAGCTGTCTGCATTCATATACTTATTTATTCACAGTCACAAGGCTCGGCCCAAGTCTGCCGCTGCCCCCAAGACCAAGGAAAACAAGACCACTGCTACTGACAAGGGAAGCCGCCGCGGAAAGGGCCCTGCTCGCCCCCGTGGTCGCAACGCTGGTCGTGGAAAGCCCAAGACTGTCGAGGAGCTCGACGCTGAGATGATTGACTACTTCAACACCGATGCTCCCCCTGCTGAAGGTACTGCTCCCGTCAACGGCACTGTCCCCCAGGCTAGTGCCAGCCAGGATATCGGCATGGCCGATGAGATCTCCTAGACGGTTCAAACGCTACTTTCACTTTCCTCCATCGCGGCTCCTGCATGATACAAGTTTCGCAAATATTCTCGGGAGTTCTTTATGGTTGATGCGCGGGTCATATCTCCTTCTGTGCTCCTTTTGTTCTGCTTCTTTTTTTTTCACTGCCTGTCTACTCTTTTTATCTTCTTCTTTTGCTAGTACCAGCAGGCTTAATTCTTTTCATGTCTTTCGCAGAAGCCGGTGGAGGAAAGCATGTATCTACCCTCACAATGGAACATTACAGATGACAATCGATTTTCGAACAAGCTTGGAATTCCTTCCAAAGTTTCAAAACCTCGGACTCCCTGCTAAAAAAAGTTGCCATACCAAACGCCAAATCTGACCCTTATGTCCATCAAAACAAGAAATGTTGTCCCATCAAAAATATACACAAATCCCCCACTTCTAAAACACACCAGCTCTAGTCATGACATCATGGAACTGCTCCAAAGTAACACCAGCACTCAACCCAGCACCCCCATTCCCTTCAAGAATCATATCCTTAAGCAGGTCATCGCCTACGCTATCTTCCTTCAAGTCGCGCGCAATGCGCCGCAAATGCGACAGTGTAATAGGGCCATCCGTGCCGCGCGTGAATAGCTGGTACGCATCATCCACCTCAGCAGCCATGGCGTCATCATCGCGCGAGCGCAGCTTGGCCGCTGCTATTGAGACAAAGGGACTGTAGGGCACGTATCCGCTTAGGGTTGGATCGAGGGCGGAGAGGATTTCTGCGAGTTCGGTTGAATCGGTGGGTGGGAGGCCGAGCGCGCTGTTGAAGGGAGATGTGTCAGTATTTCGTATTTGTAGATGGGGAGTAAGTAATTGACGGAGGGGGTAGGGTTATAGCGTAGTGTCGATTGTAGATTGCTGGGATAGAGAGGCAAGGGAAAGCCTACACCAGTGCCTTGCGGACATCTTCGCGGGGAATGACTCCCTCCTTCTCGTCCGGGAAGTCTGTGTTATTGTTGGAGAATAAGTGGAAGACTTCTTTGATTTCGTTCTCTTCTTCGGCGGTGATGTTGTTTTCCTTGGCGAGCTTGGATGCGCGTCCACGCTTTGGTGCTGCCGGTGCGGAGGAGCCAGCTGCGCCTCCGCGCTTTTTGGGAGGCTGCGAGGGTGTCAGACTTGGTTGGGTATTTGGGATATCTGGGATTTCTTACCATGTGGGTATCAGTATCACTGGCAGGACTTGCGGCTTTACAAGGGTGTTGGCGACGAAATGAGGATTTGGCCTCGGAGGTGACAAAGGTGGGGAGAGCGGCGATTGGAAAACGATCTATGGATGCAGCACTTCAGCTTCACAGTTTTCTTATACACAATTTTTGCGCATAACTTATTATTGAAAACATCAGGAAACTGAACGTTCATTTATGTCGGGCTCCTGATCTACTACATACATAAATTTTCTGATTCTGAAGCAGGTTGCACGACGTAAAATCGAGATTCGAGACCAGCTACTAGCCCTGGAGACAGTATATCGCGTCAATGGACAACGTCACATTCCATTTTAATGAAGTAGAAATATCAAGTATCAAGTATCAGATATCAAGTGTCAAATATCACATCTATACAAAAGTGTTTTAGAACACGATCGAAGGTCGTAGTAGACACCCGGTGCTGACGTTATCGGGTTGGAGCCTGCGCAGGTAAGGGCTCTTTATCTCAACTTTCACTTCAAAAGGTTATACTCTCTTCTACATTCAGACACCTGATTCATCATGGATGTGTCACTATATGTCTACGACCTTTCAAAGGTAAGTCTTCCAATCCTACATGGGGTAAATATCAATTAATCTTGAATATAGGGTTTGGCCCGAATGGTATGTTCAACGCGCTATTGAAAGCGAACAGTCTCTAATTTGCACAGTACTCCCTTGCATTGACAGGTACACAAATGGATGCCATCTATCATACATCTATCGTTCTCAATGGGGTCGAATATTACTTCGGTCAGGGTATTCAAACCGCCGCTCCAGGGAGTACCCATCATGGACAGCCCATGGAGGTCGTGAAGTTGGGGACCACCGAGCTTCCAAATGACGTTATTGAAGAATATCTGGGCTCATTGGCAACCATTTATACACCCGAGGTTTGTTCATGAATACCTTCAGCAATGGGGCTATGGCTAATCAGTTCTAGTCATACGACCTTTTTCTTCACAACTGCAATAACTTTACTCAAGACTTTTCCATGTTTCTTGTCGGTAAAAGTATCCCGGAGCACATTATAAATCTGCCTCGTACTTTTCTCGAAACTCCATTTGGGCAAATGATGAAACCTCAAATCGAGATGGCTCTCAAAGGCGTCACCCAAGGCACTGGAACTGGTCCTGCGCCTGGGCCAAGGGCTCAACCAACCACAGCGAGGGCTGTCCCTACCGCACCCCAGCCAGTGGCATATCCAGGAGCTGGAACAGTCCGCATGGTGAGCAATCTCAGTCAGCTACAAAGTGAGCTGTCTGGGGCTTCTCATTCCTGCGCCGTTATTTTCTTCACATCGTCAACATGCCCGCCCTGCAAGGCTGTCTACCCGACATATGACCAACTCGCAGCGGAAGCAGGCGAGCGAGGTACTCTGATAAAAGTTGACATCGGTGTAGCTCGCGATGTTGGCATGAAGTACAGCGTTAGCTCGACCCCCACCTTTATGACATTTCTGAAAGGCCAAAAGCTGGATCAATGGAGCGGTGCGACCCCGGCTAAGCTAGTGGGAAATGTTCGTATGCTGTTAGAGATGGCACACCCGGCCCACCCCCATCGCCAACTACGACTCCCCAGTCTTCAGCGAGAGATTACTACCTTCGTCATGTATAAGAAGGTTCCACCAATCGAAAAGCTCCTCCAAAAACTTCCTGTCGCATTCAAGGAAGGCCACGGTGTCGCGCAGGTTATTGAATTTGTGAAGCTGCGTCACTCAACCACCGGACCTGTCGCCGATATTAGAGTCCCCGATTTGCATACATTCGCCACAACATTGACCTCCACATACTCGACGCTTCCCAGTGGCAGTCATTTTGCTGTGGTTGATCTAGTCCGTCTGCTTCTGCTTGACCCACGTGCAAGTGGCTACTTTGCCGAAGAAGCCCAACATGCAACCCTCCTAACTCTCCTTGCACCGCTATCCCAAGACGATCTATCCTCATGCCCATACAATCTCCGCATCGTGGCCCTCCAACTAGCCTGCAATCTTTTCAGCACACCTCTATACCCAGAGCAACTCACATCCTCTTCATCCCCACTTCGCGAGACTTGCCTCCGTCTCGCGACCAATTCCCTTCTAGACTCACAAACCAGCCTCCGTGTTGTAGCTGCCTCTTTTGCATACAATCTTGCTTCATTTAATCATAACGCTCGCTTCGACGGAAAGCTTGATCCTTTGTCTGAGGAAGATCAGGTTGAATTGACCGCGTCCTTGCTTGAGGCTGTCTCGCGCGAGGACGAGAGCGTGGAATCCTTGCATGGGTTGTTGTTTGCCCTTGGGCTTCTTGTTTACGAAGCTCCAATGGATGGGTCTCTGATTGATCTTTGTCGCGCTATGGGTGTGGCGGAAACGATTTCTGGAAAGATGAAGGTTGAGGCCGTCCAGAAGGAGCCGCTACTTAACGAGATAGGAGGAGAGCTTTTTAGCAAGGGGCTGTAATTATTAAATTCCTTCATAGTGTCCAATTGGAATACATGAACCTGAGTCCCTCGAACGATCGGCAATAATCTACTGAACCATCTTTTTAATTGTCCTTTCTCCCAACCTATGAGTTATTCAATCAAAAAAGATGTTCCCTTCTGCTACAAATGCAGCATGGCCAGCGAGTCTTATAGTGGAGACCTTCTTCCTGTCCTCATCCAAGAGAACATCCACAATGATATGACTATCCCTGCCCATCTCAATTCCCTGATCAATATAGAACCAGTGATTCCGGCCCTTCTGACCATTTGATAGTGCAAGGTAAGCCCCGAGAGAACACCCGCCACTACCACAAGCAGGATCCTCTAGACCGATCGCGATCATGCGCACACGAAGATCCCAAATCACCAAGTCTCCCTCCGTACGAGACCCAAGATGCCGGTGATACATGATTCCGGTGAAGGATGGCGACCATCCTGCGTCAAGATCAAGCTCTGGACTACCACCGGGCACAATGTTGGCGAAGATATCTGGCCTTTCAGTCAGATCCACCAGCACATATGTGACACCTTTGACCACCGAGATTACTGGTGATTTCTCTGCTACTCCGTGTAGATCCGAAACCGCGCTCAGGCTTGCTTGAACAGGAAGGATATGGTTTGCTGTCGCACCCTGCTGGTGGATATGAATATTGTGGGGGGCCTCAGCGGAGACCACCTCGTTGGCTGGATCATATGATATTGGGACAGGTCCGGCTTTGGTCATTATAGTGAGGGTGCCTGATCGATTGGGAGTATTGGCTAATACCTGGCGGAAGAGGAAGTGGCCAGCGCCAATGATGGGATGGCCGGCGAATTCCATCTCGTTGACAGGCGTGAAGATGTCTACCTGAGGGTTCCCATCTCCTGTGGCGGGATGTAAGAACACTGTCTCGGAGAAGTTGAATTCCTTAGCGATTTGTTGCTTTTGTTCTTGTGCCAACTTGACATCGTTAAGCTTCACAATGGCCACCGGGTTGCCTTTGAATCTATTTCAGCCAATTAGCTACCCTTGACCCATTTATATTGACCCGATGAAGAGAACTATACCTCTGCGATGTGAATACATCAAGGGTGACTAGAGAAGAGTTAGTGCGTACCAATTTGGTATCATTCTAGATTTTCATACCATATGGTGCCTGTTATCCCGACATAATGGCGATTATCTGCAAACAAAAGCTAGCAATAATAGTTTCAACGAGAATTGCTATGAATGATTATAAGTACAGTCAGGGCTATAGTTGTGATTGCCAAGCATAAGGGTTGATATCGGCTATCATCGGTCCAGCCCAAGTTGTATAGAACGTCATGCGGGGAGCAACAGTCCGACTCCGACACATACTTATCCTTGTAGTCGGCAGGGCGCAAAGTTTACCTGTTCAAAATCCAAGAGCACAACCTTGAAATTTTCTCTGACATGTTCGCCCGACCCCTTCATCGGCGACATCTCGGCATTATCCCGAGACCCATCTCGGCTACTCTCGGTATCAGTCATCACACACTGGCCCTGGAGATATCTACGGCGGGGAAATGAGTTGAAGATCTTGAAAGCCAATAACGCATCCCCAGTCTCCCATCATTCATGATCATGGCCACAGAGAATATCATCCACCACATAGTCGCTATTGAGGCTCTTCATTGCCCTATCCCTGAATTTGATCTACCAGGGCCGCATACGCGCGCAGTCCACCGATGGACTGATCCTGTTGATTTGCCCAGCCGCGTTAAAGATGCCACAATCATCGTGACAACAACGACACGCCTGACGGCAGAGACCCTCAGCGCCGAAGTCACCCCAAAACTCCGCCTTATAGCCATCATGGCGACAGGCACAGACTGCGTTGATGTAGCAGCTGCGTCCGCACGAGGAATCACCGTGTGCAACTGTCCCGGCTCTAATATTGACAGTGTCAGTGAACATGCCATTGGACTCTACTTTGCCACTCGACGGAAGTTCATCGAGCTTCATAATACCACAGTTGCAGTTCCTGCGGACTTGTCACTTGATACTGAGTGGAAGACAAACGGCACATTGCTCAGTCGGGTTCGCGCACCCGATGGAAAGGCCCCGTTGTTGTGTAGTGATGAGACTGTGTGTATTGTTGGATACGGATCGCTAGGCAAACGAATTGAGACTTTGGCAAAGGGTCTCGGGATGAACGTGATTATTGCTGAGCGTAAGGGTGTATCTCCTCGAGCAGGTCGGGTTGTGTTCGAAGACGGCTTGAAAAAGTCGACTGTGGTTGTTTTGTGCTTGCCGCGAAGCGCTGAGACGCTCAACATGATCTCTACCGCAGAGTTGCAAATTATGTCCCCCCATGCCGTGTTGGTTAACGTTGCAAGAGGTGGAATTGTCGACGAGCATGCCCTGGTTGAAGCTCTTAAGCGTGGGGTGATCTCAGGCGCGGCTACAGATGTTTATGCAACAGAACCTGCTGGGAGAGGTGATTCCCCTTTGCTGAGCCCAGAAGCAGCGGGGTTGAATTTGGTGTTGACACCTCACCTTGCCTGGTATTCTGAAAGGACTTTGCAAAATCTACAGGCTGCGTTGAAGAGCACGATTGAGAAGTGGTGTGTTGGTGAGATTATCAATCAGGTGCGATGATAGCCAGGAGACTTCACCCAATTCTAAATACATTTTGGCAAATAGATTATTATAGACTACCCTGCACAGCGCTGAGACCTTGGGGGAAATATTCAGGTCATCTTTGAACAATGAATACAGAAAGCTACACAGTTTAAGATACATGTTTATGAAGATATATTGAATACACATGTGATAGATAAAATGCTTAGACAACTTGTCGGTAATTATGTGCATAAGCGAAAAGATAGCCATCTACACGATTTCCGAGCAGTTGTGCGGCCACCCATTGACTGTTGTCAAAGAGGAGAGATTTGGAGTCATCCAATGCTATATCTATAATTGTCTTTGATGATCGCGCTGAGATCGCTTGGAGGGAAGTTTTGTTCCAATATTGATTTTTGACAGATAACTTAGACAGCTGGGGCCTTAGGAAGTACACTGTACAATTCAACAGCTTTTGCTTTTGCATGCGCCAACATATTTCCTTGGCCGTTTAACAGACCCTTGCTATGGGCATCTTCTAAATCTATTACTGCTGATAGGATCCTACGTTGTCGTTAGAATCAAGCCCCAGATTAGGTGAAGGAGTACACATACCGCGTATACAATATTGGCTCCGTCTCTGACTCCTCAACCAAAAAAACACGAGCAAGACTGATCCCTGTATTCAAGGCTGACTGAAACAATACCCAGCTCTGAATACTTAGAGAAGCCTCCGGGTTCGATACCACGTATTGAACGAGAGGGCGATAGAGCAAAAAGCGCGCACACCAATATAGGAGCTTCACACGAGTCCCAACTTGAGTCAGAGTACCTTCATCTGGCTTAATAGACCAATCGAGAAATTCCGGAACTTCCTGAGTCCACTTAGCCAGCTGTGCCTCCAGTTCCTTCGCCACTGGTGACAGTTGATAATTTGAATCTTCTCCCTGCAAAAGTTGGTTAGGGAGTGTTTCATGAACTCGAGTCCAAATGGCCTTCAGAGAAATCTCTGCGAGGAAAAATGTATAGATTATTCGTGTTGCAGGTTGCATGTGAAGTGTTGCTGATTCTTCACAGCCGAGGGGGAGAGGGATGAGGTGCTCCAGTTTAGAAAGACACGTCAAGGGTAGGTCATGATATTCCGTGAGTATATCTCTAATTGGTGTAGATCAGAACGTTAGAACTAATTATTTTGAGGTCAAGTAGACGAAACGATGAAATTTACCTTTCAAAATATAGAGATATCCAGAAAAGACGTAGGGTGGTATTACGATGAGTCTGATCGCGAACAACTTTGTGGGTCAAATCTCTGAAAAACTAATAAGTCTGGATATACTCCTGCGTTGGAACTGACGAACACATACCGTTGGATTGCCACATATAGTGTTGTACATCCTGAGTGGACATGCTGCCATGCCTCCAGAACAAGTCCTTTGCGATATAGAAATATCGCCGAAAGGATGTCCACCTGAGCAAACTCAAGACTAAACTCTTTCTTAAGGCCGGAAAACATATGATTGGCCATTCGGAATTCTCCTAGTCCTTGCTCTTGCTCTAAACAGCTATGCGCTTTGAATATAGCGACCAGCAGTATTACTAGGCAAGTCATAACATGGGATGAAAATCCGTGTTTTGCAATATTTGAAGCTGCCGCTAGTGCAACCTGATCGCAGATAATCGGATATAGAGGACATACTTTTCCAAAGAATCCCTCGACATAGCCTACGAGCTGTTCTAACAAAGGAAATCGGTAGCATCGAAGCACATCCAGAAGGGGGTCTGAGCTTTTCTGATTCGGCAAATTCAACGATCTGAGCTGGTTTCCAGATGATCTCTTTTTTCGTTCAAAGGCGGCGGAGTCTTTTTCTCTAGTAACTGTGGCATCTGATTTTCTAGATTCTTCCAAGCGTTGCAAGATCCGAAGAATATTGTTGACGGACTGCTCAACAACTTCCAAGCGCCCACCAAAGGAAGACTCGCTAGAAGAGGTCCTAGAAATTGACGGATTAACTTGTGAGAATACTGAAGATTTTAACTAAGAGTATTCATTCACCTACAAAGAATCTTGACGAAGTCGGTAGTCGCATCGAAAGCCATTCTTTGTACAGAATGCGCATTTTGGTTTTGCTTCACTACATCGGACCTTCTTCAAACGACATGTTTGACAAGCCTGTTTTTTATGCTTTAGTACTTTACAGCTTTTAGTTGAAATAGATGAGAGTGGTACTAACTGAAGAGGCGCGTGAGACCCTGTGAGGATATGTTGTGGCAGCAATAGGCCTCATGAAAGGGTCGTGGTCTGAATATGGCATTGTATAATTATAGTTATAAATATATGGAATGTAAAATTTATTGACACAATGCCGGAGATGCAAAAAAGATCAAAATCACTGAGGTTGAGACTTGTACAAGGCTCATGTCACGTCATCTGTACTAGTTGCGTGCAATTGGAATTATTTCCTGTATCCAACGGCCTTTGCTCTGAGCTTGATACATCTATTTATTGTGATTCGCTACACACGGAACATCCGGCTTGCGATGCCTTCACCTGAATCACGCCATCAAGAGAGGTTGAGCAAGGTACAAGAGGCCATAAACAGTTATCGGAAAGACCCGACATCCTGATTGCGATTAGGATAAAGTACCAGATAATCTATATTATTTATTGTGTCTCCTATGTTCAATAGTTGTTCTAATCTAGAAATCTTCTTTTCCTGGTCTATACCCATGGCGAATTCCACCACCTCAAAGCTTCGAGTAGCAATTATCGGCGCTGGTCCTGCTGGACTCGGAGCTGCCATTGAATTTGCAAAACTTCCTTTTGTAGATCTCAGGATCTATGAGCAAGCTCGTGAGCTACGTGAAGTCGGCACTGGCATTAGTCTGCAGAGAAATACATGGCGACTATTAGATGTGTTTGGCGTGCTGGAAAACATCAATCCAAGTGACTTTTTTCGATCGGCAGATGGACACTCCGTGCAGCATAGAAATGGGCGGACTGGGGATCTCCTTCTTTCCAATGGACAGAAAGGTGAGAACTTGATATTCTCATAGCCTTCGGCCAAACATTGACTGTTCTACTAGACACGCCTCCGCGACACAAGCACGCACGAGCTCTACGAACCGTACTCCAACGAGGCTTACTAGATGGGGTAGATGCCTCCCTCTTGAGGCTTTCCAGTCGACTTATAGAGATAATTGAACTCCCCAATGGAGCGCTGTCACTCCGATTTGAAGATGGCCGCACTGACGAGGTCGATCTGCTTGTGGGCGCAGATGGTGTTCGGTCGGTAAGAAACAGCATATTGTGCTCTATGTACGATATTTCAAACTGATCTTTACAAGGTCGTCCGGAGCTTTGCGTTTCCCGATCATCATATCGGCTACACAGGCCGTGCAGCTTACCGAGCCCTGGTGGATGCTGACAAGATCCTTCGTATTCCCAACTTTCCAGATGCAGTAACATTTTGGCATGGCCCCAAGGATTGGGTATATACTTGCAATCTTAACAATAATATTTACGAGGTAACAACGATGGCAGAAGTCTCTGGAGAAATTGCGAAAGTGAGCTGGGGTGAGGATGCAACTCTGGAAGAGTTCCGAAAGCCATACAGGGTAAGCAAGATGACCTATCCGCGTCATTGCTTATTTTCTAACTCAAGCCTATTAGGAATTTGCACCTATTGTACAGGCAGTTCTAGACGAAGTGAAGGAAGTTAAGAGATTTGCCTTATTTGCTGGACCGCGACTCTCCACTGTGATCTCCCGTGGATCCATTGCATTGATCGGAGATGCTTCGCATCGTGAGTTTTCTTGTCCAAATAGGCAAAAAAGAATTATCACTAACTAGGTTACAGCGTTATCTGGTGCTTTTGGTAAGATATGTCATTTTTAGGCTTGATATAAAACCATCTAACAAATAATCAGGTGCTGGAGCTGGCTTCGCCCTGGAAGATGTTTTTGTCCTTACGCAGAGCGTGAAATGGGCATATGAGAGGGATCTTCCCGTGGGACAGGGGCTGCAGCTTTTTGATAACGTTCGATCGCCGCACTATGAACAGCTGGTATGTTGCCACTTCTATGGTCACAGAAGACCATGACTCATTCTCTCCTAGTATGGCATCCTGGACGAGTTTGCCAAATCTGACGCCACAATCGGAGTTCCCATCACATTTGACGATGCTGTGGCAAGGACCGTATCTGATAAATGGAGCGAAGACCACCACTGGCTGTATCATTACGATGTAAGTTTTTGTTCTCCCCAAATAAACAAAGTATATTGACGAGAGGCAAACCAGGTACAGGAGGTATGGAAGGAAGCTTACAAGGCAGAGGACGCCCGCATCCAGCAGGAGGATTCAAAGAAATCTGTAAGCTCTCGCCTCTGATAGATCACATATATTCCGTACAAATCAAATCAATTTGGTCATATTGTCATTCTTAATTGGTAAACGGTAAACGGTAAACGGTAAACGTCAAGAATGTCTTCTAGAATTCAGAACTTGCTCATAGGCAAATAAACTACAGCAATTGGTACCAATATGTTTCTCAACTCTATCAATTTTGGCCAAACTCTCATACTTTCGCAATCTCCACGAGATATTATTAAGCGCTATCGTGGGTGGTGAAGCCGATTTAATCGTAGCCATCCCCCATCGCGATGGCGTCAATTCCCTGTCGCCGGCTTTTCCGTGTGCAGCCAATCAATACTCTTCGGCTCGTCCCTCCGGTTCTTGTCATTCTCCACAATTCGTGCATTGGTATTACTTGTTTCCCCGTGCGCATTGATCTATGAGCTCCACGTGGATATAGTTGTGGGATCGATCGTTTATAAAGCCGAGTAGCACCAGCCCAATATGCATTACAGGAATCTTTGGTCTACCAAGCTCAAAACATGTCTTCCCACTTGCAGAGAATTAGATTACATCCATGGTATGTGTTCAAAATTTCTACTCAGTGCTTCTTCGAGCTCTTTGTCTAATACTATCGGCAAATAGGTATAGTGTCGCTATCGTGGCCTGGACGGCCTTTTGTCACCCGGGAATGTTTGGAGCATTGAATGTAAGTAAATTTAATATACCTTCTGAGTTCTAGCTAATATTTCTCTCTATAGGGCCTAGGGGTTAGACTTTCATACTTTAGGATCATTCTCTATCTTGGCTAACATCGAACACAAAGGCTGCCGGAGAAGAAACAGCATCCTTATCAAATGTTGTGAATGCGGTGACATTCGGTGCTCTCACTGTTGGTGGGTTCTTTACCGGTATTATCTGCAACAAGATCGGTACCAGATGGACGCTTGCTCTTGGGACATTGGGTTATGCTCCTTATGCAGGTTAGTGGCAGGAATCCCAATATTTTCTATTCTAGCTCATGTACTGATCAAGCGCAGCGGCTTTATATACGAACGCAGCATTTGGCAATAAGCAAGTTTTTCTACACTCTTGAAACCGTTCTTGGAAGAATTATCTAACATAACAGAATAGGTGGTTTCCCATTCTTGGTGGGTTAACCTGTGGCACCAGTGCTGTATTTTTGTGGACGGCGTCCGGAGCCATCAATCTCGTGTGTATGTTTTGCTTCCTCCTGCTTTGCTCCTGGCACATATTTAACACGTTTTAAGATCCTTCTGTCCAGGAGCGTGGCCGAGCAGTGGCTACCAAATTCACTCTTCAGAATTTTGCTTCGTCTTTGGGGGGTATGATATCTCTCGGCCTCAATATCCGCCAATCTCAAGCCGGCCGAGTTTCAGATTGTAAGCTTAACCTGAGCAGTATATAAAAACAAGCACCTTGACTAACCGTCATAAAGCAACATTCTTCGTTTTCATATCGATCATGGCACTTGGACTGCCCGCAGCAGTGACCATCCCTCGCCCAAATCAAGTCATCCGCGGAGATGGCTCCCGCGTGAGCGCTCATCGGTTTCAATCGTGGAAAGAAGAGCTTGCAGGACTTCGTCGAACATTGGGGCTGAAGAGCTTCCATATCCTCTTTCCATTTTTGATCTATTGGGTTGGTCTCTTCGTCTTTTCCTCATAGATTCAATCGAGCTAACAGCCACCAGCAATGGGATCTATCCTACATGTGGAGTTGGAATGCACAGTACCACAGCGTCCGCACCCGTGCTCTTCTTAGCACGCTTTTCTACCTCGGTAAGTGGCTACCATGGCCCAGCAGTAAAATCAGTTGCGCATCTAACAAGGATAATAACAGTCGGACCAACCTTCATTGGGCCTATTCAAGGCTATCTTCTTGATAACGCCAAATGGAGCCGTAAAACGCGTGCTCGGGTGGCTGTTGTCAGCTTTACGATTCTAACACTTTTGACATGTGAGAAAAACATTTTGTATTTTTTTCTTCATCTTTGTTCTTTGCTAATTTGTCTAATTCAGGGATCTACGGTCTTGTCGTCCAATACCAGTACGATAAACAGACTACAATCATAGACATCAAGGACCCGGTGTTTATCAAATCATGCCTGCTCTTTATCTTATACGGACTAATTGAGAACTCTGCAATGGTCACTGGTTATTGGATTATTGGTGAGTAGACATAATTTCACTCAGAAGCAAACCCCGAACTTATTCTAATCGATTGTTTTAGGATCCCTTGGCCTTGACCCCGGTAGTGTTGCTACCTTCGTTGGACTTGCGTAAGTGGACATGCATGAAAACAAAGAGATATCTATCCATGACAAGATAGCTAATTATAGATTCATGCAGAACGGCCATTGGCTCAGCCGGATCAACAGCAGCATTTATTCTCGGGGCATGTAATGTCTCTTTGATCTGGCAACTTTGGGCGAATGTTATAACGTTCCTTATTAGCGTTCCTGGACTACTATACACGGGCTTTAAGCTTGTTACTGAGGATGCGGTTATTGATGCAGCGACCACGCAAGTGGACTGGATTGATACCGCAGAAACGAATGAGGCTATCTCTTCTCGTGAGAAAGGCAATGTACACTCGGTTACGGAGGCTTCTCTTAGTACCGAGTGAGATGATACTTCTGTTCAGGCATATCGTGAGATGGCTGATGATAACTTTTTAATCTCCGAGAAGGAATTGCCGAGATAGAATATGCGAAACCAGGGTATAAACTAAGCACGAACAAGAGCCCTGGAGTATACTAGCTAGCCCAGAGCAATTCATTTTGGAGAGTCTAAGTTCGGCATTATTAGAAATATCTCTACCCTAAAATACACGACCATCATAGTACTAAGGACCTGAGTTCGCAGTTATGACGGTATGAATGGAGAATGGGCTTTAGGTTGCGCAGCCTATTCTTGTTCACGTTATGAGTACGAAATACAGCCTACTAAAGATTTACTTAGGAACCTGGGTTGGTCTTAAGCCTTAGCCAGATTGATTGAAACATCCGTCTCAAGTTAAAATATTATATAAAACACACTCCAAGTACTCGATTGGAGTAGATGGAATAATAATATCGAAGTTGGGCGTGCCTTCATGCCGATCTAGGTAATTTAGGTCATCGAAGAGCACTTATACACCCCGGATTATGTCAACTAGCAATGCAGGGTTATCGCTCTGAGAGCCCTGCCAAGATATGTATTGATCGGGTCTGATGATGGTAATCTCTGCCGCATACTTTGCCCGAGCAACGGCAGCAGACAATTGAAGTCTTTTTAGCGGTAATCCGACTCGATCAGCAGCGGCGAGAATTTCTTGAACGTTCTTCTCGACTGCCTCCACATCTATGAGTGTGAACTCTTCCCCGAGGTGATCTAACAAAGGCGAGCCATCCGGCAGCCAGACATGCGGTGCGCGATGACCAGGTGTTGCATGAGACCAAATCTTTGTACCGTCATAAGGTTCACTTGGTTGGCTGTCGCGAACAATGACTGGTGACCGGTCGTAGCGTTGATCAAGTGCAACTCCAACGATGTTCCACTCTGGGTAAGTCAGGTCATACGCAAGTTGGCCCCGTTGCAATCGTTCTCCCTCACTTGCGTCCTCCAATGAGGGTAGTCCCTCAACTATCTCTGCGACCTTTTTCAGGTCATAGCTGTTCTTCATAGCCGCATCAGAAACAAGCTCGCCCACGGGCCGACGCTCAAGGTCATAAGACTCCAGCAGTTTTTGTCCTCCCCAGCCTTTCAGGACAGCAGCAAGCTTCCACCCGAGATTAACTGCATCTCCGATGCCGGCATTCATGTTGTGCCCTCCAGTCGGAGGACAAAGATGAGATGCATCGCCAGCGATCAGGAGCCGGCCATTTTGATACGACTCACTCACTCTTGTGAATACCTTATAAGAAGATCGACTAACAATTTTCAAGTTCGTTTTCACTCCCAAGATTTCTCGACCGATTGACAGGATCTCTTCTTCGGTGAGGGTCTTCCCGTCAGGCACGGTGATGCTGTATCCCCAATCGTCCTTCCCGGGGATACTTATAATCGAGGACACGCGGGGGCTCAGTACGAAGAGCATTCCTAGAGCATCATGGGCAGGTGAGTTAATCAAATCACTGATTCGATAACCTTCTGCTCGCACCACAAAGCTCAATGTCTGCCCAATGGGTTCCACGCCCTTCTGCTGAATCCCTGCAGATTTCCGGACCAAGCTACCGGGACCATCACATCCGATGGCATACGCGGAAGTGATTGAATGAACTTCACCACTGGGAGATTGGATCTCAGCTATGACTCGATCCTCGTCTTGTCGGACTGAAAGTACTTTCCAACCTCGCAAGATGGAAGCCCCCAGTTCAAGTGCGCGAGCTTGCAAAAACTTCATGGTGACAGGTTGTGGCACACTGAACGATGGTTCGGCTGCCAGATCGTTTGATTCCTCCACATCTCTGCCATACAGAAGCGGGAAAGAACCGAGTGGCTTTTGAATCAAGGATTCTGTGATGACTAGCCGCTGCTTGGGATTTGCTGGCTGCCAGGAAAACTTGCGCAGCTTATCACTAACGCCCCAGCGGCGATAGTGCTCGACGGTACGAAGATCATTCGAGCGACCTTTGGGGTGTCCGTCCACAATTTCGAGGTCTTTTTCGATGACTGCAGCCTCGATACCGTGAAGCCGCAGCTCGATAGCTAGGGAAAGGCCAATAGGACCGGCACCCACTATCAACACGGGGATAGAATCTGGGAGGAGGTCTGATGCCTTTGTTACTGTCATTTCAGGAATTGAGTACGGCGTATGCAGCATCTGGAAGAGCGGGCCATTCCGAAGGTAAATACTTCGAAATACTCGTAGGTGACATGTTCCCATTCTCTTCTCGTATTACGCCATTTCCTTAAACATATATATTAACCTTTCTCAATAGCCTGGGCTTTAATTGGAGGGCTTATATCATTTTCCAAGCTTTTCGCTAATCGAAGTGGATCGAACTTTAACGCATGGACCCAGAGACCCTTTGTTTCCTTTCCGTATAGTTCATTGTGATTTCATGCCTTTTTTTGAATTGTTTGCTTTTAGTTTCTTTAGCTTGTTGGTAAAGCCCTAAATATCTCGTGTTTTTAATAGACCCAGCATAGACTTGCCACGGACCTCGAGCGACGCCGACAGGAACAACTATGGAAAGTAGATCGCGATAATAAGATAACGAAATAAGCCTTTGCAATTCATATGTAGAAGCCAGCATAATTATAGGAGTGACGAACTTGAATTTTCTCAAACACAGCAAAAGCAATCGAGTATAGACCGAAAAAGCTATGCAATGTGTCTATATGGTCTTCATTCATGGCAGCTTCCCCGCTCCGAAAGCCGGGAAGTTCTATATCGCCGAGATTAGAATCCCTGCCATTGCAGGTTCTCTGTCAGATCACGTCTTATTTGGCGATAATTAATGCATCTTGCGCAACAAGAGAGACGTGAGTTGTTTTTCGAAACCAGACTCATGGAAAGGTAGAAATCTTTTGCAATGATTCAATTTCCCAATGCGGAGTTGGTCGCTTAACCCGACTACAGCGACGAACCAAGCGTTGTGTACCAAGTCGTGCTCGGGTAAATCGGATCCCCTAATGAGGTGATCATCGGGGATTAAGCAGTTCCCCGTAAGAGGTGCCAAAACCCGAGACGCGGTAAGATAGCAGTTATAGCAATCATTTGAATTCTGATTGCACAATGAGAATTATAAGCTTTAAGGTCAAGCTCGTTGCAGTCTAGCTGAGGGCTGCAGTCCAATCAATACGATCGCCCCATTGCGATAGACATGTCGCGATCCAGGCTCGGTATACAAGCTCTAACTACAAAAGCCGGGCGATGTAAACATTGGCCTCTCTAATCAATTAATATCAATCAATATCAATCATGTCGGAGACAACTAAAAGTCCAGAGATCGACACAGCAATCGCTACAAACCACGACTCAGATGGATCAATCGACCTGAGAGCGGAACTGATCAATCTTTCTGAGATTGATGCCGTTCTCGCGAAGAAAATGGCGTTGGTAAACGCTGCTATTGATGAGATTGGCATGACTCCATTTCAATGGAAACTGTTTTTCTTAAATGGATTTGGATATGCTGTGGATTCTGTAAGTATCAATCTAAACTGCCACCGGGATGAAGCCATCTAATGTTGCGCGATAGCTTCTGGTAGTTTGTCAAAATATCGCGCAGACTGCTGTGAATCAGGAGTATCGCAGCCCTAATGAGAGACTACAAGGCATTTCACTAGCATCCCAGGTTGGATTGCTCGTGGGTGCTGCTGTCTGGGGATTTTCTGCCGATGTGGTTGGCCGCAAGCTTGCATTCAATACCAGCCTGTTTATCAGTGCTATATTTGTTTTGATTGCTGGTGCAATGCCCACTTACGTCTCCTTCTCTGCTATGTGAGTGTGATTTCAGTGTTTAAGATGAGGATACAAAAGAATACTAACACAGACCAGGGTTGCTATATATTCCGCCAGAGCCGGCGGCAATTACATCCTCGATGCAACCAACTTTCTTGAGTTCCTTCCAGCACGCAAGACTTGGCTTGTTACTGCCTTGGCAGGATGGTGGGCAGTCGGATATACGATCACCGGCTTATTCGCATGGGGGTTCATGAGCAACTACAGCTGCGATCCAGATGCTACAATGGAAACATGCCACCGTGCCCAGAACATGGGGTGGAGGTATCTCCATTTCACATCCGGTGCACTGGTCATCGTAATGAGCGTGATTCGAGTCTTTGTTGTCCGGATGGTGCATACACCAAAGTGGCTCATTAGCCAGAATCGCGACGAAGAGGTGTATCAGATTCTTTTGGAGTTATCTGAGAAATACGATCGACCTTTGAACCTTTCGCTCGAGCAGCTGAAAGCACAGGGACAAGTTATCAACACGGAAAAATCAGTTTGGTCCAAGGTTCGACTTGTCAGTCACTTCTCAGGTCTTTTCAGCACTCGCAAAATGGGCTACTCCACTGTCATGATCATCTTGAATTGGCTGCTTATTGGAACCGTCTCACCTCTATACGGTTTATTCTTGCCATTCTACCTGAAACTCAAAGGATCTGAGACTGGAGATGACTCAAACTATACTACCTGGAGAAACTACGCCATCACGCAAGCTGCCGGACTTATCGGCCCTCTAATTGCCGGATTTTTGGTGGAAATGCGCTGGTTTGGCCGGAGAGGAACACTGGCCGTCGGTGCTGCCTTGACAACAGCGCTTCAGCTGGGCTACACGCAAGTTAAGACCCCAGCACAGAATCTGGGAGTATCAGCGGCTATTGGAGCTGCTTCTAATATCTACTATGCCACTATTTATGCTTATACGCCCGAAATTCTGCCTGCCGCTCACCGGGCGACTGGGTATGCTGTTTGTGTGGTGATGAATCGGATTGGCGGCATTGTAGGCGTGCTGGTTGGCAGTTACGCAGATGTTAATACTGTTGCTCCGCTGTGGGTATGTGCTGGGCTTTTTGGTGGACTGATTATTACGAGCCTATTGCTACCCTTCGAGAGCCGCGGGAAGAGGACAGTGTAGATGTGGGATTTCGACTCACTCTGGGAACGAGAGAAATGGAACAGGCTTAGCGTAGATCATTGATTATATAAGGATCGAAAAAGCTGCTGTAGTTAAAGCCCAGTACAGTGTAACTATTTGGAATTGATTATGTCTAACTGGCGATTGTCGGATATAACCAGCTTCATAGCTCCTGTACTAAAAGGGCAAAAATGCCTAAACTCTTGGCGAAACATGTAACTTCGATGAAGAGTGATCGCATTGGTCTTTGTCGTTATATTGAACAGAATATACATTGGATCATGAGTGTGGCCTTTCAACTGCTGGCTGGTCACATCTTGAAGGCCCTGTCTTTCATCACCCCAAGCAACTTAGAGAAACATAAAACTTGTAGGAAATAGCTCAATCGACAAGAAGATTTGAGGCATTCACATCAGCCTATGTCTCCTGGTTATAGATATCGTTATATTTAGACAATGATTGCCGCAGAAGCAAATCCGCTTCAACGCCTTGGAAGCGTGCAGGATTCAGGGCGTCCAGGAGAACCTTGTCTTCTAAATTTGTCGAATTCTCATCATCGCCAAGAATCTCTCTTGCCAATAGCTTAGCAGTACCAGCAGCAGTTGTAACCCAAATGGCGGCGGCAAGCCATAGATTTGCAACATCAGGAACCCGACCAGCGAGGGGCAAGTTGTCAGGCGTGACAGAAAATATACCATTGAATGGCTTTTCCGCTACCCAAGGCTCTTCCGAGTTCGTGTTCTGTCCCTGGACCTGGAACTCAGCTCCGTTCTTCAAGTTCGAAGAGGCGTCTAACAGCACTTGATCGAAGCTTGGTGGCCAAGCCCCAATCGCACTTTCAATGGGATCAAGCTGCATCGGGGGATGATCATAACTGCCTAGACCATCCCGTTCTCCGTGGTCCCTTGCATAGGCGTGGTGGTCCAGCCAGCGAACGAATGGGTACGGGGTACCAACACGTCTAGCCCGAGGCGGTGTGAAGGTGTAAGGGTGTGCGACGGGGACAATAGGGATCGGAAGTTGCGTGATAGGGATGTTGTCGCTGCGAATCAAGGAAGATGTCCAAATGCCAGTGGCGAGAATCACAGTACTTCCTTCCGAGTTGATATCTCCACTAGCAGTCTTAATAGTCGCTATTTTCGATGTTTGGTTGTCCTTCTTAGTCGCAAAGCCCGTCACGGCAGCTTCTAAGAAATCCACCCCTCTGGCGCGAGCTTGGTCAACATAGTAAGAAGTAATGACGCCTGCATTTGCGGTTCCATCTGAGGGGAAATGGAGACAGTGCTTAATCGAGTCGGCATCGATAAAGTCCGGGGCAAGAGAAGCGGCCGCCTCTGGAGTGAGAAGCTCCGCAGGTAGACCAGCACCCTGTGCTGTTTTCTGTCGGTGCTCCAACATCCCCAAGCCAGAAGCCGTAGAGGAAAGTTCCAATCCACCGACCGTTTCAAAGCCGCCTGGGATTGTGAGGTAGTCCTGGACGGTGTCTTTGGCCAACCGAGTCAAGACAGGGGACTCATTGAGTTGGCCAACGAATCCTGGAGCATGACCAGTGGAGCCCAATAGCGTTTCTAGGCTTTTGTCGATGAGTATAATATGATTTTCACTTTTGCCCTTAGAAAGATGGAACGCAAGCGCTGCGCCGACGATGCCTCCCCCAACGATAATGATCCGGTGAGGAGAGGGATTGTTATTCAATTGCGCAATATTTAACGTGGAAGGCATCCTGAAATCGTGTCCTTTGAATTTTTTAGACTGATTTAAAATATGTGAGTACTCTGAAAGAGGCGTTGAAGCCATCTTAACTGTATAGGTAACGCTATCCTAGCCCGATGTCGGCATACTTGCCCCCCCATGTATCCGTCTCTAGCCGCGAATTTTGCAAAATCACTGTTTCAACCGCTCAAGATTGCTTAAATAGCATAAGCCAAGTATATTTAGAGTGAATTAGGTCCGCCCAAATCTCCTTGGCGTTGAACGATGACTCATTTGTCATGGTCGACAGGCCACGTTGTCTCGGATTTCCGTACCAACTTCGTATGAGAAATCAATAGTCTCTGAGAGATTGCTAGAGCTTTGCCAAGGAAGGGACTAACGATCGAGGTTAAGGTATTTAAGGAGAGTGAGGCCGGAATTCTCCAACATATGGCCAGAAGCTGATCAACAAAGAAAGTATTCCATTTCTAGTATCTACTGCCATTGGCTTCATTGCCTTTCGGAAAACTGCCCCTACAGATTTTGACAGATTTCCAATCTCGGCCTCGGCATTATTGAATGATTGATTAGCTTTCAAAAGTATCCAATTATTCACTACTTAGATCTCCTCGGTAACATTTAGAGCCAGGTTCGTGCATCCCGTAGGGACGGTTATCCAAGCCGCATCCGCATCCGAAGCCGATTCGCTATAGTTGTAACCACCGTTGAAGGCCATGATCTGTCCAACAGTAGTGTCAAACATCTCCGCAATATCCTTGTAAACACCGTAGGTGAAATGGAACGGTGTAACATGGCAGACACTAGGAACACATTGAGGAATCTTGAGGAAAGTGTTGACGGGAAGTTCCTCATGGATAGACGAAACACCCATCTTGGCATTCTCGTAGACCGACTCGACGGTCATGTTTAACTTGTACAAAGCAATTTTCTCAATGGTGTCACCTGCAATGGTTCTGTAGTCATGCGGGCCACCTTTGAGACAAGTAGCGGTGGCATTTTGCCGAGTCAAAAAACAGGTTGTGCTGTCTGGATTGCAGACCTGGGGCGGAATTCGGAGAGTGAAATTGGCAAAAATATGCTCAGCGTCGATCATCCGGTTGTACCGGGCGATATCGCAGGGGCCACGATCGAACTTCCTAGCAACGGTAAAGATGGTGTCTTCGGAAGTGGTGGTATAGGTAGTGGCGGTGGTGTTGAGCGAAGAGTTGTCACATGTATTCCGATTGGCATGAGGAACAGCGGCAGCGGTCGCTGCGAGGCCGGAAAGAGCGTATTTCAGAGATAGGAAGACCATTGTGGCCAAAGATTTTATCTATACTTGAAAGGAATGGAGAGCTTGAGCGGAAGGGGAAGCAGTGAATCTCAGTTGTATATGCTCGTTATATAGCCCCGAGAAGGGGTCATAACTCCGAAAAGATCAAGATAAAAAAGCCAAGCTCCGCTGATCTGCCCGCAATTCGTAATTTGCGACTCCGAATAAGGTGGAGCATGGGTTTGGTAGATACCCCTTGTCTCATCAAAGGCAATTGATAGTGATACATGTGAGAGAGATAATGACAATCTAGACCTTCCACTATTGGCTCGCAACCCCTAGCGGAAGACCGGTTCTACAGGATGCTCAGCGATGATCATGCGGAAAGAGCTTGGATTGGATGCGATTGTGCGCTAGTACCTGCGCCGTTAGATTTTTGCGTCATGTTTCTCATATGGTGTGCATTCTAGACCTCGCCGATTTCACTTTTCGACCAGGGCATGATCCTAGTCAAGTCAGAATCTACAATACGTCTCACTTTCATCTGTTCCTCTTTCGATAAGAGAAGCTTCGGCGTAGTGTAAGTCCGAGAAATAACTTAGGGGCAAAAATCGATCTCGATGGGCATCAGCAAGCCCCACGCTTGTTAACACGATACAAAAGTTATCTTCGAGATAGCTTTGACTTCCACAATGAACTTTGAAGACTGACTGAGGCATCCTGGTCACGGTAGTACTTGCATGAAACGGCCTAAGCACAAGTCACAATGTGAACACATACATCTCTGGACGGAGGGATAAAGAATTAATTGCTCCAATAAACGCCGCCGTTGCTGAATTAGCTTCAAGGTCAAGTCTTAGTATCTCGGGGTCGGCTCTGGATACCCAAATAGGAAATAATCGGCTTTACACTGATATGTAATCCAGTTTCTGCGCCAGAATCTTTGAATTTGCGTGAGATAAGAAGGGGAGTTCAAACCTGAAAGTGAAGGCTTGCGCACCGTCGACACTTTTGGGGCAATATATTAAGTACTGGGAATGCGAGATGAGTTTCTAGCAGAAGGGAGAGTAAATGGGGTGCGGTGCGGCGCACCCCATAGATCATGACGGAGTAGCAACTCCACCGCAAATTATTAATGCTATTGATTTGTCGTCTGCCATACTGGCTTTTATGGATTTGTAAGGACCAAGATGGTAGATCTATTTTGTTATGTAGCCGTTCCACGTAGTACCTCTTTTCCTTGTCTTTGAGATGATTCTAGGGGTCCTTATTCTCCTAGCTTGCCTTCGATGGTCTATGTTAGGAATCAGTAACCGGCACTCTTTCATTTGACTATCCGCGTCCAAGGGTTTGCAACTTGATTACTGGTCGGCCCGGTCCGACCTCGGGAGTAATCTGCCGAGGTTTGCCCATTGGCCATGGAGCTCTTCGATTTTCCTCGACAAATGAGATAAATACCTTAGATTAAAAAGAATTTTATTAAATTAAGGTAGAATATGTTAATATATTGTGGAATTGACAAATATAATGGTTAGCTTAGTAACGTATCAACGAGTTCTTGATGGAGGAATTCAGCTCGAAGGGCATTTTCAAAACATGAAGCAAGCATAGCTCAACCACAGCTCTTTGTGGCAATGGTTTCCGGACGTAACGTTCCCGGTACATTGCAATGAATGTCTGGAAATTGCAGTCGTCTTCAATGGCCTCCATTCGATTGGCTAAGTCGATGCACAGGTTATGAGCATCGCCTGGAAGATACTCGCTGGCCATTGGAGAGATCGATCTTACAAACCGAGGCATAAAGGCTTGCATCATAACGGCTAAGTATTCTCTGTCATCAGATATGCAGGGGCGGAGGTCATCTCTTCCTAGGACTAAAACTGCGCTAGAAGGACTGTCAGGTCTATCAAATATACTTAAGGATATAGACTTACACATAAAGAAATGGATCAGGTGCTTGAAGCCCGACCCCTATTAAGTGACTTCTCATTAGTAGTATTAGTAACTATCGTACAGAGCATATAGCAAAACTCACCTAGGAACTTCAGCCACAACAAGAGAAGGTACCGAGACATTTTTCAATAGTCTTTCAACCAATGGCTTTGCTGGAAGAGGCGTTTCGTATTGACCGTCTATGCTATTGTATATTCCATCGCTGAACTGGTATGGCGACGAACTATTTTCGAATTTTTCGCCGAATAAGCTTGATTTATTAGAAATACCCTTCGAAGGTTAAGAGAAGCAGGCAAACATTGCCTACATTTGACCTTGTCCGGTGAGCACCACAATTTTGGCGTCGACAGACATCTGAGGTGGAATCGGTATGTCTCCATGGTTTCCGTGGAAGAAAAAATAGCGTAAAGACCCTTGGCTGTATTGTGAATGCATCATATTGTGTGATCCAACTTTTCAGTACCGTTTCCAGAAAGTGTGTCAAAGCCAAAAGGGGGCAGCTCGGGAGATCCGGTGACAGAACTAGGCGAGTGGGTTCCGCTAATCCGAGCTATTACTCAGACGACAACATATTCAGACACGGAGGTCGTCATCAGATTTCTCTACGCTCTACGTTATAACAAATTCGTGGATATGCCCCTTAGAGTGACTAACTATAATAATGTACAGTTAATCTATAACATATAACATGCTTTTACATGCTCATTGCGCGATATCAACGTTTGAATCCAACTGGGGCGTTAATCGCTTTTAGGGGGGGCGGAACCCGGATGTACCTGAGACGATGACGTATTGGGTGGGACTTTGCCGATATTCTGAACTGGGCGTGATAAATATATATTTGAAAAGATAGTTGAGCTACAAATTTCATCGATCATGCAATGTTATTCTTTCATAGTTTGCTTTAGAAAAATAAAACACTGCACTTGTTCTAAAACCAAATCATTTAATATTTTCAACCCGAGGGTTGTCTAGTTAATACCCGCCAGCTTTAATCATAATAGGTATAGATAGGATAATAGATCAAGTCTGCCTAGTATATAAATACACACTATATAAGTGGCATTCTATCACGGACTACAGCAGAGTTGGCATCTAGGCTAGGCACAAATAAAGAACCCCCATAATCCTGAAACATTTCCGGTAACATCTCTAGGACTTGATTCAAAACGCGCGAGTGGACCACCTCCCTCCGCCCCAAGACACTTCAAAAGACATCAACAAAGCATCTAAAAACATTTGGTCGACTGGAGGTCCACCCGAAAAGATAGAAATCGGCAGCAATTCAATGCTGAGAACAACAGGCACATTCTCATTACGGTGTTAAAATTCGATATTTCAGGCCGTGGCAGGCATTATTCGCATAAAATGAAATTATATTCTTTTACCAGATCTATTCCAACTGTGAAAACACAGTCTCAAAGGCCGCCAAAAGAGGAGCGATGTGCGATTCCTGGAAGATCAGCATGGGGCGCAACCGAACAGTTTGAACACCACAACTCCCAATATTGATGCCCAACTCGCGCATTTTCTTCAGCAGAGTGCTTGAGTCAGGCGTGTCAAATGCAATATATGTCCCCTTATTCTTGCCACGGAGACTCTGGATCTGGTGGGGATACTTGGCCGCCAAGGTAGCCAGGCTATTGTAGAGAACTGCGCCAACTTGAGCCTGTTGGAGAAAATATAATGTTAGACAAAGGCCTTTACGAAATAGGAATAATAAGGCCTACCGTCTTTTCGACCAGCTTCTTGTTGAGAATCTCGTCGATGACAGCATTGCAGATGATGATTCGTGCGGCATCTCCCATCCATCTGGTCAGCTGGTTAGCCTAGCTTACTCTCAACAATGATCATGGGATATTTGAATTCGAGTTGTCTTACGTGTTGAATTGCCGATAGGCCTTGTCGGGGCGAAGCTTCTCATCGCTGAAGAAGTATCCAGCGGTTTGGGCTTTCTTTGAGAAGGTTACAATATCCACGGGGAAGGGTAGCGCCCAGTGCTCATGGGCCCAGAATTTTCCTGTTGCCCCAAAGCCGGTCTGGACCTCGTCGACAATCAATGTAATCCCATGTGTCTTGGTTATGGCCTGGAGCTTCTGGAAGAAGGCTGGCGAGGCATGGTTGTCACCACCTTCGCTTTGAATTGGCTCAACAATAATACCAGCCACGGGACAGTGCCATGAGGAAATGATGCTTCTAACTTCTTGCAGGCAAATCTCCTCTTCTTGTGCGTTCTCTTCGATATGGGCTTCCAGAGGATATTTAAGCTGGGGGAAAGCGGCCTGCGGCCATTTGAAAGCGGGAATGTCTACCTTGTGTATAGGCTTAGAGCGGGTGGTGGACAAACTGCCAAAGCTGCGACCATGGAAGGAATTACGGAAGCTGAGTATAGCCAGATCGGGGGAACCGGGAGCTTGGTTTTTCATCGCTGTCGCCTGCTCATACTCAGTCCAAGGGCTGCCAGCTCGCTGCTGCCGACGATAGCCCATGAAAGCCGCCTTGAAGGCCAGATCATTAGCCTCGGATCCAGACTGTGCTGGGAACACTTGCGTGCACCCCGGAGGAGCTGCCCGCATCAGACCTTCGCGTAACAGGGCAAGCCATTGGTGCGAAGGGAAATTTCCAACAGCTGGGCGGTTGACCAAGGCAGAGACAATTTCAGGTGATGTTGCGGCCTTAATCAATGTGGGATTGTTGTATCCGACGGGAATAGAGGCGATCTGGGTATACACGTCGAGGTATGTGTTGCCGTCAACATCAGTGATGCTAGAAGGAAACCGTCAGGGAATGCGCTAAGAGGGCCGAAGTAGGTAGGTTAATGACATACTAGTTTCCAATGCTCTGGTCATAATCAATGACCATCTGCACAGTGCGGGCATCAATGACGGTATCTAATTCCTCTTTGATCCCGTGCGTGGCAGGTCCGGGGACTGCTGTGCGGATTGAGGGCGCGAATGGTTCAGATACAACATGCATGACGAAAAAGAAAAGGAAAGAAGTGAAGTGACCACAAAAAGATAACAGAGATCGGATATAGATATCGTCGGGAATGAATAGACATGAGTGCAGTAACTCGATGCGTTTATATGCGCCTTGATGCACATGGCAAATTGACTCGGACCGGGTAGACAGCCAGAATGCCGGTTGAAAGGAAGGAAAAAGAAGAGAACCGGTTACTGTACAGGTATCCACGAAGATCAAGTAGTATTAGTGCTTGGGATGAGTGAAAACCTTCGGTTTAAATTTTTGTAAAATATGTGTGCGCATATAGATGGCCGGGTGATGGCACCCGGGAACTTTATCCATGTCAGCATAACCGCACATATTGTCATTTCACTATAATGATACTAGCGCGTTGCATTTTCTCTGAATCTATTCCTCTTATCTAACTTCAATGCTATCAAAACCCAAACTCCCGGGTTCTGTTGCTTGAAGAGGGTGGAATTGGCACCATCGCCGCCCTCAATTTTGAGCACAGGAAACTCGCCGAGGTACCCCACGTACTACATTCAACGTATGTTAGTCGTGAAGAGAGGATTTAAATTACCCCCTGCGCAAGTTAGTATTCAAATTTGGCGTATAATTAAAAGCAAGTGCCCTCCTATTTGACAAAACTTAGTTCATAATGCTGATCAATTTGATGTTGAAAATCTTCTAGCTTTGGGCGCAGTCCCACATGTGGTTTATCTATTCTAAGAGGAAATGGTATTTGAAAAGCTTGATTTAAATTAAACCCGAATTTATATCAAATAAAGATTTCTGGACATTATCTCTTAAGTTGGCTTTTCACCTTGCTGGCCCCGGGAGTTCATACCAGCCTCACTCGGGACATGAATAGTAGTATTAGTCCCCCATTTCCATACTAATTCCAACTATTTTTCCTCTTTGATATTTCACTACTAATTATTCTTTCTTTCTTTACACTAGATAGCCCTTATACTAGGTCAGACCAAGTTGGTCTCGACTACTCCATATCGATCAAAGACATAGAAGGCCATATCGCACATTTCCTCGCTAGGCTTTTCTATCCTTTCCTAGAGTCCAGAGCGTATGCCCTTTCGATGAATATACTGGGCTAGAGCGTTAGCGACAGTGATACCATCGCAGGTACATTCGGCGACAAAGTTTTTTATCCACTTAAAGTCGCCCATTTCCTCATCTATTGATCCCCTGCTTAGGGTAAACTCCTCCATACATTACATATTTAGATTCAAGAGATGTCTCTCAGGTGGCAAATCGTCCTGAGATGTTTCTCTTGCAAGTACGTAGGTCATGTTTGTGCAAAAATCACAAGCCGGACTTCATATTTCTATATAAGATTCAGGACGAAGTACATAAATGTTCTTACGACTCCTACAGGGGTGACATTTGGCTCGCCTTCTTGATCTAAGAATTCAAGGAGGTCTAAATCAGTTTCAGAGATGGAGCATATATAGTAGCTGGGGTGTGTGGTCGCTGGCCAAACATTGTGCCTTTTTGGCCAGCTGCCGTAGTGGTACAACCCAAGCACCCGCGATCCGTCACACTCAGATTCCATATTCCCAGAAACGCTATTGATTGCTCCCAGAAGTAGTAACCAAGCTCTTTTACGAACGAAATGCTAAGTTCCTCTCTATACTTTCATTCAATGCGGGCACGTCTAGTACCTGCTCGATAGCTTCCACTAATCACATACATTATCCATATCAATTTACTGAAATCGAGCACGCTGTTATTTATTCTAGCGTAATCTGATAGACCCGGGCATACTCGGCAATGCGGGCGGATCATAAATGCTTGTTATACACTAAGATTATCCAAGACGGTCCCAACGGTTTTTGGAGTCGCATTCTGGTATACTATCGATAACTTATGGAAACCTATGGAAACATGTAACAAATCCATTCAAACCCCAGTTCAATTGATTAGGGCTCTATTTGGTTAAATTCAACAAATTCAATGTTACTGCATGGACAACTAGTTGTCTTAATTACATCCTCAAGCGAGTCGTCGAGAAGAGAAACCGACATAATAGTCCAGCTTACCCAGCGGCACTCCCTCCTTCCGCAAAATTCCATACGTGGTAGTGAGATGAAAGTAAATATTCGGCAAGACAATGGTATGGGCATAGATAGCACCGCTAATTTCCGCCGCCTGGTCCGGGCCCATTTGAGTGGACTTAAGCTTATCAGCGTGCTGGTTGACGACATCCTTGTCGGCCTCTTTGAGCGCTTTTAGCACCTTCTCAATCCGCTCATAGCATTCAGCATATGTGGTGGGTTTGCCTTCAGTGGTTACCGGCTCCCGACCGGTCAGTCGGGCGACCAGGTATTCAGAGAATTGGGTTGCGATGCGCACTTGGTCGGTCACTGGATACATGTCCTCGCAGAGACGTGCATTGAGCAGATCGGTAGCATTAGGGCGTTGCTCGGCTTGTTGGAGAAAGTGGGACAGGGAGCCTAGGATGTGTTCGGCCACCACAATGGTTCCGTCATAGAAGGTGTGGACCATGTTGGAGTAGGAGGGTTGATGTATGAAATCTTGAGAACAGGTTTGAAGAGTTTTAAAGTGAATGTTCTCAAAGGTTACAGACATGAGAGGCCAGTCTCACCCTAGGGGTCGGCCCCAGGGATCTAGCCATCTTTAGTTAGAATTTTGGGGGCTGAAAATGCTAGGACATGATGTAATAATAAGGGATCAGGCGATGCAGGTAAAGATAATTTTGTTTTGTCTACATTTGTGCCATTTCATTTGTTAGGACACTGAGAATGTAGGGACCAAAGGGTAGGAGGGGAGAGTTATATTGGAAAGGAGATATCGTATGGAGGGGTTGCTGCCCGGGGTACTACATGGTGGCCTAAGGCATCAACTCCGAGTACTGAAGTTTTGAAGTAGCCATGGGAGATATGGTAGGTTTGGTGGCAATGAATTTATAGCAGAAAAGATATCGAGCATAGGCGTTTGCGAGTTCGGCTGGCTCGCTTAGCAATGTCGATAGAAGCCTCGACCTCATTGAGGCGCTTAGCGATGTCAGTAGACGGTTCACTCTCACCTCTCATTTCCCAGAGCTATACAGTCCACCCCGGGAGCTATAGGTCCTCTGGGACCATGACCGTTCCTCCTGTGAGCGGCCAAGAGCGTGCCTAGGAACCATGCCATGGATTCTGGGATCGAATATGATCCCAGAAATGTGAGGGTCTCACTCGCGAGATAAAAAAAAGCGGGATCTGGTCTGGGTAATTAATATTTGGAATGCAAATTAAAACGCGAGCAAAGCCAAAGACACTGCTTGAAGAGACATGGCGTTGATGAACAATAACATGCAACCAACGGCTATTGGGAGTTGACCGAAAGCACAATCAATATCAACGATGCTTTCCACAACAATCAGTAGCTTAAACGAGAATAGACATATAGTCTGTAAGACATCGTCGACGAGTAGTACAAGGCCCATAGTGGTGAAAGATGAGAGGTCAACGGCAAGCAAACTTGCAGTTGTTGGTTAAACAATTGGTTGTCTCAGAAATGCGAGGCTTTAGAAAAAAATTATAATTATAATTTATTTATTGTGTTTTTAGGGAAGTAGGGTGTTTATTGAATATTATTAGGTAGACAGCAGTCCCCACTCCAAATCACGCGTATTTTTCCTAATACCTAGACACCCCCCAAGTCTCCAGCTATAATTTATTTTCACCCGTGCTAAGC
The DNA here is from genome assembly GCF_000769745.1 of Penicillium expansum. Lineage (NCBI taxonomy): Eukaryota > Fungi > Ascomycota > Eurotiomycetes > Eurotiales > Aspergillaceae > Penicillium > Penicillium expansum. The sequence goes on from NW_015971234.1 coordinate 189,754, forward strand.
TTATTTCATGCTATATTTTTCAGGCCCTATTACAACTCCTTGTACCTTGGTGGCTTATAATAGTTCTCTAAATAATTAATAGAAGCCGTGTAAGATACCATTAAAGCTCAGCGCGGAGGATTCTTCTCAAACCTTCACAAGAGATTTTCATCAATTTATATATAGGCTTTTTCATACCTCTAGAAGTCGCTTTATCTCTACCACGGTTTAATTTACGCACGCGATAAGCTGACTGCATAGGCTATCTAGTTTCCCTATCCTTAGGCTAATAAGTAGTCGTAAATAACTTAGGAATCTACTGCGAACTCTTAAGTATAGAGAATCCTCTTTAGAACCACAAGTTATCGTGCTTTACCCTCAGGGCCTTAGTAACTTCTAATCTATTAAGATAATTTATTAAAAATCGCGGACCGAGAATATAGCAAACAATCTATTGATTGCAAAGGCTCTGGTCTGGTAAAGGTTCCGCTTTAGTCGTACAACTTCATGTATGTTATTCCGGTGTATCTTTATCAACCTGCTCCAGATCCTGGTCTATTACTAGCATTAGGGATAGATAGTAGGAGTTCTTGATAGGTCAGTCGTCATTTTATCAGAGGCATAGTTGGCAACATACTAACTGCGAGCCAAGGAAAGCCCAAAATCCCGAAGCATCCGCTGATAAGATGAATACTTGGCCGGTTTCCCGAACGCGTATGCCCACACAGACATCAGCGTCGCACACCTTGCTGTATTCAGACGCTTTTTTCATTAGGCTTGATTTGCGACGACCTTGTTTTTGGCGCATGGATTTTTTGACAGATTTAGATCGATTGGAATGGGTGGGAGATGCGGAAGCCATGTTAAGAGATGCCTCAAAGCGCCACTATTGGGAATGGCTGAGGAGAGCAGGGAACTAAATAGCTGCGGGTATAGATTAAGTAGGTCTCAGGGATTCTGAAAAGCTTCGAATGGCTACAGTGTTAGGGCGTTGAAAACCAGTGTCGCTCTCCAGAAACCGTGGTCTTCAGAGTCATGGCCCACGAAAAAAAGGTTGAGGAGCCGGTCAACGATATCATAGTAACGTATCAAGCTAAGGTCTAGTTATACTAGAATTTCGTTTTGGACAGCTAACCGGTGTATAAACATTGGAAGAATCGGTCAACTGCAGGTGTGATTAGAGCAACCTTTATTTTCCTTTTAGCAAATAAATCCTTTTTGTGTTAATTAATTTCACAATTGGCATACCTCAAATTCAAGAGGTAAAGATTTGATGGAACTTCCGTACTCGGATTTCTGAGCCAACTAATCGTTTAATCACCAACCGCAGGTCTACCCTTAATATTTTACCATCATGTTCTCACCACTCCTCAGCTAGTCTTTGGTGTTTCATTCATTCTAATATTATCATCATTGAAGATACACAAACCCTACGTTACATTATATCGCTCATCAACATTGTGACTCTACGAGCAGTTCTTTCTTTCAATTGCATGCATTTTGTGTATACAGTCTGTCCCTAGGGGGAGTTTCGTAGATGAATAATCAATATTAAGAAAAGCTATAGTCGACTCTAGATACAAGACGTAGCGCGAGGAAGCAAAAGGAAAGGTAGCTTCCTCGCGTTCAAGGGGAACCCAGATGCACCATGTGGTCCCGCGCGGACCGTATCTCCATCCGTCCTGTATGCTTCATGATCCACAAAGTGTATGCCACACCATGCGTTGTGCATCATGCAGGTGATCTGGCAAGAAGTACGTAATGCGTGCATGAACCCCTGCATTCTACATGGGTGGAATATCTGAAAGCATTATAGTTCAATTGCAGAAATCCGTAATTTCCTTCACGCCAGAATACTAGAAGGCCGGTTGGAATTAGATTAGACCACAAATTTAGCCTGTAGGCCTGGCCCAAGTCTTCAACCTTATTCTTTTATCCCCCGAACGATCGCTCATACACTCCGTGTTAGAAGCGAAATATATTTGACTTAGAATATTCCACCCAAGGTGATGCTCTTGACATTCACAAATTCCTCGATTCCATATTTGCTTCCTTCGCGACCAAATCCGCTCTCTTTCACGCCGCCAAATCTACAAGATCAATCGTCGCGTTAGCCAATGGTTCAATGGAGAATTAGGGGGTTAGGCATGGGATGCTTACGGAGCAGCGACATCACTGACAGATCCAGTATTAACACCCACCATACCAACCTCGAGGGATTCCGCTACGCGGAAAACTCTCCTGATATTATCACTGAATATATACGCCGCTAGGCCAACCTCACAGCGGTTGGCTAGCTGGATTACCTCTTCCTCAGTATCGAAAGGGAATAGGGCTGCTATAGGCCCAAAAGTTTCTTCAGAGGCAATGCGCATATCATGGGTCATGTTAGCCAAGACTGTAGGCTGAAAGAAGTTGCGTCCTAGGTCATTGATTGGGCTCCCACCCAAAAGGATACGAGCACCTTTGGATTTAGCATCCGCAACGTGGTCAGCAACTTTTTGTGCGGCTGCGAGATGGATAAGAGGCCCATGGGTAACACCCTCGGCGAATCCAGCTCCTACTTTGAAGTTCTTAATTCGCTTGACAAGAAGCTCCGCAAAGGCTTCATATTTGGATCTGTGGACATAGATTCGATTGGCACAGACGCAGGTTTGTCCTGTACCTCGAAACTTCGACGTAAGAGCGCCAGTGACTGCGAGATCGATATCTTCCACGTCATCAAAGACAATGAATGGAGCATTGCCGCCAAGTTCCCAAGACACTCGCTTCACACTGGAAGAAGCCTGACTCATTAGGAGTTTACCCACACGGGTCGAGCCCGTAAACGAGACCTTTTTAATATCCGGGTGAGTGGTGAGAGTGTGGCCGACCTCAGAAGTATTCTCTAGCGCAGTCACGACATTTATCACACCCTTAGGAATACCCGCTCTAAAAGCTAGTTCCATGAGGGCATTGGCAGTAAATGGAGTCTCCCCGGGGCTTTTCGCAACAACCGTGCAGCCAGCGGCCAATGCCGGGCCGATCTTACGGGTGATCATAGCAGCAGGGAAGTTCCACGGAGTGATCAAGCCACAGACACCCAGAGGTTCCTTAATTGTGAAAACCCGGTTACCCGGAACGGATGTAGGAATCGTATCAGCATACAACCGAGGGGCCTCCTCACTAAACCATTCAATGAAAGCTGCGGCATATTTGACTTCGCCTTGGGCCTCTGAAAATGGTTTCCCATTCTCCCAGGTTATTAAAGTCGCCAAGTCGTCCACGTTTTGCAGGATGAGGTCATTCCAACGCCTCAGCAATCGAGACCTTTCGCGTACTGGCGTCTTGCGAAAGGCCGGAAAAGCGTCTGAGGCTGCCTTGATGGCTCTCTCGGTATCTTGTGCGCTGAATTCTGGACATGTTCCGATGACCTTCTCGGTGGCTGGATCTAATAATCCGTTGTCAGATGCTTATTTACACAGGCCATGTGCGGTTTTCCTCACCAGTGACCTCAAAGGTCTTTCCTGATTGAGCCCCAACCCATTCAGCGTTGACATGGCATTTTCCAATGAACAAAGTCTTGTCTTTCAACTGAAGCCATAGGTTAACCTTGCAATTCGAACCAATCGGAAACCGATTCTATGACTTACTTGTGGCACGATATGAGTCATGCTGAATGATCGTGCTCTTGCTTGGCGAGGTGAAAGCCGTAAAAGGTTAAGACTGAAGAGACGCATGCAGTTTCTAAGCATATGGGAGTTGCCTCATATACAATAGAGGAGCACATATGGTTTAGCTTATATTTATAATTTACATTACAGGTGTATTGTGTTTTGCTTCTACCCGCCGGCTTCTTTGGCAATACCGGTGGACTCGGACCGGGTTACATACCAGCCAGTGATAGCAATATACTTAGCGATGATTCGTTACATTAGTGAGAGATAGTAAGGTAAGATGGAAAACTTCGCCAAAATCTTAATCCGGGTTGCCAGGACTTACTAATTGGTACAGGCCCGCGTTTTCTCCCTGCTTCGATAATGTGCGGTCCTGTACTCGGGTACATGTACCCGGCGGCCGTGAATTGTGGTTTGGTGGGGAGAGCGCGATGCAAATCATTCTGCGTAATCTTCAGCTAGTAGAGCATGTTATCAATTAGAAAAACTGTTCGCATTTACTCGGGCTGCTGTAAAGCTATACCCTAGCATGCGTGCTTTTTGTTTTAAATTCAAACCAACAGGTCCTGCGCAGGAGTTTACGAGGAGCTTTCAGGCTTATAACCTTAATAGCAGCACGATAGAAGCCGCCTGAGATAAAGCATGGTATTAAATGACATAACATAGTTTTGCTAATAATGCATCTGTCGGGTGAAGAAATAATTTTGTGAAAAGCTATATATGGAGATCAGAAGATATTGGAGCATTTGGATGAGGCACCCTGGCCACCATATAAACAGTTTATTAATACGGAATAAAATAACCAAAGGGAGTATGTGGAATTTATTGGCTTGCAACACCAAGCCCACTAGTCGAAGAATTGGGATATCGTGGAGAAATCGATGAAGATAGCCCAAAAACTATCAGTCTTCTGGCCGCGCTTGGGAAAGCAGCCAACGCACCATTCTATTTCAGAAGGAAGCTTTCTAAAATCACTACTCATCCAACAAAATCAAAGAAAAAGAATTTTAGCTTTCGAACATCAGTTAGGTAGAGAGACATCACTTCGTTCATGAATATCTACTGTCCGGCCTCATATGCCTTAGCCATATCGCCCATAGTATCGAATCGCCAATCATAAATAGTATCCGACAAGTTTCCCATAGTGGCACCGGGTCGCTCAATCCAGGCGGACTTAATTCCGATCTTGCTGGCAGGATGATGGTCGTGGAACTGGCTCTGGGCAGTTTGAAGGACCTGTGAGGGCTCAATGTCGAAAGTCGATTTCACCGTGCTGAGCATGTATTTGAAATTCTGAAGATCGGGCTTGTAAGAGCCCACATCCTGAGCAGTGATAATCAAATCAAAGGGGAAGCCCTCTAGGCTGCCTGCGTTGGTCTTGGCGAAGGATGCACGATCAACATTCGATAGAACCACCAACTTGAAATGCTTGGAGAGACGCCTGAGGGCATCAACAGTATCTGGAAACGCGGGCCAGTTACCGACTGACTCCCCAAATCGGTTACTTTCCTCCTCGGAGGGGATCTCCAGACCCAGACGCTTGGCGAACTCAGGGTGCACAGTTGTCAACAACTGATGGTAAGGCATATCAGGAGTCTTGCTCTGCTGCTCGCGTTCTAGCTCGTGGTAGACAGTGAGCAAATGTTTGCGTGAGAATTGAGCGGCTGTCTTGTCAAGTGTGGGCTGGAATGCAGCGAGAATTCCCCCTTCCCAGTCGACGAGGGTACCGTAGACATCGAAGGAAAGCACGCGGTAGTCAGAAAGATGAGTCATTGTAAAGATCTGACCTCGATTATGATGAAATCAATGGTACAACAAATAGATAGTCTGAAGCTCGAAGAAAGATGGGCGTTGCCTTTAAATCGGACGCTTCTGGGTACTGAGACCCGAAGTACTGACATCATAGCCAAAGTCCACTGGCCCGACGATGAAGCTTCTCAGGCTATCAAGCCACAATGACAGTATTTCTATTGTCACTAGTCAGTCCAAAGTTCAAAACTGTCCCAAGACATTTCCCACCTATCTCCCCGTTTATCCTTTTCTCGTGTATGCTTGATGCACTCAAGCATCCAGGCAGTAAGGTAGCAGGGCTTTGCTTGCTTGCCTGCAGATAGTCAGATCTGCCTTTCTTTGTCCTCGTGGAGCATATAAGGGGCTCCATGGTCATATTTCTTCTTAATTCTTACTTTCTGAAGTGACGTAGCAGTATACGTTTATTAATACTGCTGCAACAATTCGAGCCTTCTTTCATGCAAGTCGATAGTTCAACTAGACACAAATGTTATGGCACTAGAATAGTAGGGACCGAAAGAGAGGAGAGAAGGGTGAGAGTTGATTCCTATAAGTTGAGCTTCCGACTATCTACTACCAAGTGCTTTGATGCCTGAGGCCACATAACAACAATTTACCTTGTCGGATGATGTTGGCAAGACACTACTAAAGCTAGACTATGGATAATTGAGAGAGATTGATTTGAAATGGTCATTTGCTATTCGGTAATCCTGCGCAGTAATCCTACCCAGACACTGCTAATCTTCCTATCTCCCCATTGAGAGCCCTTTGAACCTCTTGGATCATGCCGGCTTCTATAGCCCCCTCTTGCCAGGTAAAGCCCAACAACAACCTTCCATCCCGCCCTGTCACAGCACTGACCTTGATCGCGGCGCTGCAAGCACTAGAGCTCTGGCTGAACAGCATACTCTTAATTTCGAAATTGCTTCCCCCTCGCAAAGTAGAACTTGCTCCAATGTTCGATAACTCAAATGCACTCTTTCTATTCCGGCCCAGTTTTTGTAGCATCCAGTGGTGCTGGTTTTGAATCAATGGCAAGTATCCAACCGGCATGTCACCCCCTTTCTGTGCCATGGCATAATCGATGGCCACCTTGGTGCGGCGAGTCTCATTCCAATCAAAGGATGGCTTTCTGCGGTACGTTACGGATAACGATCCGACATAGCAACCCAAAGTGGTCGCAGTGATCGGCTCCGGGAGAAAGCCTCGCAGTGACACTGCACAGTCTCCCTGTAGTGTATGATATGTTGACGGAAGAACAGAAAAAATGCAGGTCGCGATGAGCACTTGAAGTGTCGCCGTGACCGATGTCTGCTCCTTCTTACTCAGTGCTATGAGAACTTTTGTATCGACCTCAGATAACCACAAAGAAGAAAAGCGCGTCTTGACAGGTGTGAACTGAGGAGCAGCCGTCCAGCTATCAGGTGATGGCTCGCTATCCTTCTCTTGAGATTGCAAGAACTCTTGTGAAACATGGAGTGTATATAGGTCCTCTATTGGAGGAATGAGGGCATCAGAAGGACTGTAGACTGTATCGCTTTGCTCGAGACCGTCATATTGAGCCATGTATCCTTCCAGTTCATCGTGGAACGAAAGAGCGCTTTTGGTGTCCATAAGTGAATGATGAAACACGAACACAAGAACAAAGTTTCTGGGGCAACTGCGCCTCTCCACAACGCACAATCTCCAGAATGGAAAGGACTTTTTTGGCTGAATCTCGAAGGGGCAATTGTGTTGCTGCTCAAGGACCTTGTCAAGGATCTCTCTCCAATCCAAGCTAGGAGAATTCGCTTCCTCTTCCATAAAGATCACAACTTCACTCAGTTTAATCTTAGGAAGACGGACGAAATAAGGATTTGGTGTGTCAACAGCAAATGGAACTGCCGAAAGTATAGGGTGCCTCGCAATGAGCATCGAGAGAGCGTAAAACAGCGCCGGTTTCACAGGTACTCCGCTTGGTCGCTTATAGAGGGCTGTCAGACCCACGTTGAGATAGATTCCCAAATGACTCCGCGTTGTTGAATATTTCTCCGCATGTCCTAATATCTATCAGGAGTTGAAAAATTGAGGAGTTGAAATATTGAGGAAGTAGGCATCCTTACCGAGCAGCCGCAGTGGCGGAAATCCTCCTTCGAGGAACGCTTCCTCCATGACGACAGAGAAAGAAGATAGCTAAAAAGACTATGGCCAGATCTGTTCCGATGGTTCTGAAGCAAGAGCTATCGCTGGCTTTCATACTATTTTGCAATGCTAGTAGGAAATCTCACACCACCCTCCCCCCCCC